>NC_064764.1:5117105-5417939 GCF_011397635.1 Epinephelus fuscoguttatus
GTGATATTTGTTAGTATCATTAATTTTGTTAACCTGCAACCATGATGAGCAACTGGATAAAATGCCTTCAGCACTATTTAATATTGACTTTGGTGCATCAATCAGTCTCTCATTTATTGCTTGGCATGTCCCATGTGATGTGTCTGTGTTGCAATGCTGCCATTCTTGGCATTCCTCCCTGGAATGCACAAATAGGACCCCGCAGAATGGGAACGAGACTGCAAAACAAGACAACATTCCTGAGGCAAGTTTTAACAAAAAATACTGTGTTGCTTTATATACTGTAAGTATGGGAGACATGCAAAATACTGTATTTGCTGAGGAGACAGAGGACAAGTATATCAGCTTGGGGTTTTTAGCCAGCAAAGGTATAAGCATATAATGCACTTAATGTCTTTAAGAAATTGCTTCTGTTACAGATGCATTTTGACTTTTATAGAGTGTGTTCTTCTTTTCCAACAATGGTGGGCCAAAAAACTAAAATATTTCAGCTGACATTTACAAATGTGTCAGGTAAGATGAATGTTATCTGTCCATCAACATACTGAAATGACTCCCGATTAGCACTGATTGGTCGCTGCTGTTTCCCAGGGCAACAAGTGAGCGGCAAAGCCACTCGACGCATGACAAGCAGCTTGAACTAACTTGTTTTCTGAGGGGGGAGCTCGACTGGGTTCACCACAGTGTGGCTGTTGTTCCAGCGCCTGAGGATTACAATTAACCAGCCACTCCTGTTGGGGCTTAATGACCGAACACTGCAAAAGCCAGCAGCAGGGACACTTCCTGAACAGCACCGGGTTAGCTCTAATTGGTTCTGGCACAGCAATCCTTACTGCTTATCTCATAGCCAGCTGAGAAAAATCACCAGTGAAGTGTGAATCAAAACATGTTGATTGCAGGAAATTCAGATTCAGCAACACACCTGATGAAAAGGCTTATTTATTTTTTTTATTTTTTTATTTATTCATTTTTGCTATCATGCTCAGTCACAGTTCCTTGATATTGTGTTGTCCTCTTCTCCACAAGGGTATGTGTGTGAAATGCAAGATTATATTAGTCAAATCCAGTCTTCCTGATTTAATAAAATTCTGTCTTACATGAGGCCCCCAAAATAATTAAGTAAATTAATAACATTTGGGAGGGAACCATGAAATCTCCTTTTTTATAATAGGACCCTGCCAATGCATGTCCAAGCTCAGAGTCAAATGGGGCAGGGGGGGTTTGGATGGGAGGTCCAGGGGATTTGGGTAAACCATCTGTTGACCAAAGCTTTTGGGAAAGAGCACTAATATGGATTTAGGATATTATTCTCTCTGCAGGTGGGATGGTCAAAACCCCTGTGGATTTCTCTGCGAGGAGGGGGCGAGCCTTAGGAATAGAAAAAAAAGATTTCAAAAGAGAGACAGGGCAACATAGACCGGACAAAGATGCTGCATTATTGAGCTTTTCCCTAATCTCCACAACCCGTGTGTAACTCAGCAGTGTCAGGTATGGGGGTTCAACAATGGTGCAGAACAGAAAAGAAAAAACGCATCAGAGGATCAATACCATTTTTCACTGCAAATATCCAGAAATATTTGTGGTGGCATTTCCTTCCACCCAGATTCCTTGCACAGTTAGAGCAACAACAATAAGAGCTGTAGGACCTTGGTGGCTCTCCACATGAACTCAGACACCATGCAGGGTGGACTTGGGTAAGCTCAGACACTGACATTTTGTTGGGTAGAGACTCGGGAAGTAAGAGCGCTCTTTGGTTCTCTAACCACCAGGGTTTATTCCAACAGCAGCCGTCTTTACTTGGCTTAACAGTGATTTGCCCCCTTTTGCTTACTTGTTTGTTTATCAGGATTGTAGAGCAGAGCTTTAAGCTGCCAGGTGCTTTCACTGTATCACTGGGGGAAGATGCACAGCTGCTCGCATCTGCATTGAAAACAGTGAGAGGACTATACTCTCTGTGGCTACAAATAGGCAGGCTGCTACAAGTTTTTAATAAAATTGTAATCTGCTTAAACTCCCAGACTAGAGTAAACTGACTTCCCTTTGACTGTCTAAACATCAGTTCAATCTGGCACCTAGAGCATGCATGCCAAAACAAACCATTAAAGGTATTTGCCAAAACTGCTTGGCCCAGGACTTGAATTTTACAAACCCTAAGCTAAGCCTCTAGAGAATAATGCATTTCTTATGAGGCAGATTTTCAGTCTTTCAGGCCACATGATGCCCATAAATTACCCAACAAAAGCAAGTGGACTTTGGATGTAGTCAGGTGAGGAGCGGTCACATTGACATCCTCAAGGCTGTGGCACAGAGCAAGCCCAGATGCTTTTCTTATGCTGCGGCAGATGTTGAGCAACAGTGAATGCATAAAGACCCATAAAACTGTAATGTGTTATCCAGACACCTAACGTTAAAGGTCTATGGTGTTTAGGAATTTTAGGCATCTAGTGGTGAGGTTGCAGATTGCAACCAACTGAAACTTCTCCAATGCGCCAAGTGTGTAGGAGAACTGGTGGCTGACAGGAAAAACGTGAGCAGCCTTATCAAGAGCCAGTGTTTGGTTTGTCTGTTCTGGGCTACTGTGGAAATAATAATAATTTTAAAAAAAAACAGCTCATTCCTGGGTAACAAAAACACAACGATTTGTTTCAGGTGATTATACACTAATGGAAACACAGTTATGGATATTATGTTCCATTTCTTCCAAAAATATTCCCCTAAATCCTACACACTGCCACTTTAACTTTAAACTGCAGATTTTTTTTTTTTACAAATTCAAGATGTGAAGAAAAATAAGAAGAGTACCAAGGTTCCATGGCCCAAGGACGATGACCCGAGAAAGAGGTGGTGATGATGGGAAGCTCTTTCCCAGCTCCCAGTCGGTAAATTACAGCTTCCCTCTAATCCTGCTCTGATCCCCCCCTCCCATCACTCCATTTTCCAATCTGAGACACTGAGTGAATTGATTCCAGGAAATGTCTATTTTAAGGAACAGATTGTGGCATTGTTGTTGACATAGTGAGGGAACATGGAAGTGGGAACAGGGGCGGCCCACTGTGTTAGCTACTGTATACATCAGAGAGCAACACCTGCTTACTTTCCTGTTCTGACATGCCATGTTTAAATACAGAATACATTTCACTTACATCTGCACATAAACAGATGTCAAAACAAGCGTCTGCAGCCATGATAGTGGCTCTTTGAGGCTTTACTTAGGCATCACTGCTTTAAGCCAAATGCTAACATTTGCATATTAACAAGCTCATAATGCAGAGGTTAACATGCTGATGTTAAGCAGGTTTAATGTTTACCATGTTCGCCGTCTTAGTTTAGTGTGTTGATATGGTAACATTTCTTAATTAGCACTAAACAGGTACAGCTGAGGTTAATGGGAATATCATCAGCTAGACAAATTTAAGCTCTGATGATCAGGATTAAGCTGCATGAAATGTCAAGGGGTCACCAGTTATTACAATCCATCCTAAGGGGAATGTGAATGTGTGTACCAAATTTCATGACAATCCATCCAATAGTTTTTAAGACATTTTACCCTAACCCACCCCAAGTCAACCTTATGATGGCACTAGAGGAAATATCAGGGGGTCAGTGTTCATTACAATTCATCATCTGGGAACTATGAATATCTGGACTATATTTGGCACTACTCCATCCTGTAAAAGTTGATAAATTACTAGATAAGTGAAAAGTCTGACCTGCTGGCAGTGCTAGATGAAGAGTCAGGGGACCTCCAAAGTCAGTAGGGTTTTTAGGTCTGTACAAACTGTTATGGCAGTCCACTCAGTAGTAGTAGATATTTCAGTCTGGACCAACGTAGTGAACCGACCAACTGACAGACCATCATTGCCATCCCTTGAATCATACCACCAGTGTGGCTTAACATACAGAGGCCTAATGTGGGTTACATTCAGATTTGGAGAAAGAAAGCTCTTAGACAGATTAATTGTTCCATCATTAAGCCATTAAACATCCATCTTGGTCAAGTAATTTGAAGGGGGGCCTTGGCAATAATTCATGGTCAATAAAGACGACTTAAAGCCTGATTAGTGGACTTTGCCCCTATTAGATACAGGATCTGGCTGAGGTGATCCCATGCGTAAGGATATGTGAATCCGGCCACTTAAGGGGCTCTGTGGTTTTGGGTTGATTAGTTTCACGGATGTCCTTCCTGATGCTGTTGGGATATCCTGCTGTTTTCCAGTAAACTACACATTTCTGCTCCTATGCTGAAAGAAAAAAAAAAAACATTTCCCAGCAAGCAGTTTAATCAGAACTGTATATGATTCAGATACTTAGATTTTAAAAGATGTTGCAACTTAACACAGGATGACAAAACCTCTAGATATGAATTTTGTAATCGCTTCCTCTACCACATTTTGTATTGCACAGTAGGGTTATTTAGGTCTTAGCCATTAAAGAAGGAATATCACGTCAAAGTAGAATGTGAGCTTGATTAACCGAGAGGCGTGTTGATCAGGGACACATGGGACGCAAGTCCTACCGAGCATGCAGCCCTCAATGAAACAAGACGAGGAAATCCAATCTCTCAAACTGTAATTCAGAATAATAGGCTAGCTTCCTCCAGGAATGGTGCTTTTTGATTGTTTAATTGTTTGCAGGCATGCGGGTGAACTAACTGGAATCTGGTTAGATTTTTCTCCAGGGGATTAATGAGGAGCAAGTTGGGAGCAAACTCAAGGAGGGTTTTATAAAATGGACAGAGGAACAGCTCATCATTGCAGCAGAAATATGATTGACATCTTGTTGAAGTGAAGATTACAGACACTGTATTGGTGACTAATTGACTGATATATTTTTTTCCACTCTTAATAATCAAAAGAGGGATAAAAACTTCAAATTAGTCTGTATGCATCAAATATGTAACCAATTAAATTGTTGAGGTTATTACAGTGGCCGTGTCTTTGGTGAAATCTCTTTTGAACTGTACTTATGAGCCCTAATTTCTCATATTCTTTAAATAACCCCAGTCATTAAAATCTTGAGATCAGAGGGTGCAGGACTTGATCTTTTAGTCTGGCTGTTATGGGCTCCAGACCAAGCAGCTCCAACCTCCGGGGCTAAAATATGACGCCAACGCTCAAAGATCTGTAGTTCATCAAATGGCCACTTGAGGCTGGCTCTAAGAGCGAGTCAATCCCCAAAGACCCCCATGTTAAAATGCCCAACTAAACAGCAGAAATAAACATTTTTATAGGCTGGTCTCCATAGCTAAATTTCCTATTCATTACAGTTGTATGTGGTGTGAATGTTTGTGTAACTCACCCTTTTAAATGTTCTAAAGGTAACACTTTATGCATAATTCAGGACATGGCTGCTTTGAGTGACAGGTGGACTGTGCTGTCCATTAATAAGTTGCTACCATGGCGACAACATTGCTTAGCTAATGTTACTATAGCTTATCCCTAGATTCACAGAGTCTAGTTGTAGCCGTAACTTTTGCTATTTGAGTGTGTTTTCAGTTTATGAAAGTTAATTGTAAGATTTTGATGTCCTAAAAAAGTCTTGTTCAGCAATTCGTTGAACTAAAAGACCGTCTAAGGAGTTGGATGTTCAGTTTTTCTGCTATGTATGTTTTGTTCAATGGTTTTAAGCCTCTTCTTTGATAGCAAAAAAATAGCATTAGTATTAACACAGTTAACGATAGCTGTAAATGCACCGTGCTAAACAAGCTAGCAGCTAGTGTTCGGGCTCCACCCCATGGATTTATTAAGAGACCTGGATACAGCGTTGGAGGCGGGACCTTGTTTATTCCTTCAAAAGTTGAAATTGATTGGTGCTGATTCTACATCATTGGGCTATAGGGCAGGTGCACCAGAGACTTTTGTTGGCTGAGCTGGCTGCTCGAAGGGCTCTTCTAGGCTTTCCAACTGTTATCAGACCAAATGGATTAAATCCTAATATTAAAACAAGTCATTTCACTAGGGTTAGGTTGCTTAAAAATATATATTCACTGATTAACAGACAACTGTTTCCAAAAGTAAGGCTATGGGGAAAAGTAATTTTGGACCCGATGGCATCACTAATTGTGATTTCATTGTTTGGCCTCTACAAAATTGGCCTCAAAGCCCAGCACACTTCCTGGGGGCCTGCTCCACCCTCTCATCCAAACATGGTCACTTCTGGCTCCCAAAATTCAAGATGGTGTCAGCTAAATGTCTATACTCAAGGCTTCAAAACAGGAGTCAACGAGTGATGTCACGGTGGCTATGCCCAGTATTTTATACAGACATGTAAAGCCAGACCATGTCATTTTTAAAGAAGTAAGCAACACATTCTTCCTCTTACAAATTAAAAGTTGAGCAGAAAAGTATTAAAATGCACCCTCATTCTGTTGCATAAACTGGCTTTTGCTGCTACTGCCTAACCTGGTCTGGTATGACCAGTAGTTCATGGTGGCTAATATTAGCTAATGTTGGCAAATTTTAACTAGGCACAAAATGTTTTGTCTTTCCCCTTACTTTCATGCAACTAAGCTACATCTTTCTGTCTGAACCAAGCAGCAACCTGCGGGAAACCAACACAGAAGTGCAAAAAAATGCAGTTCCTCTAAAGGCCACTCCCCATAGACCCCATGTTTAAATGCCCAACTTTACAGCAGAAATAAAAATGTTTACAGCCTGGTACAAAAAACAATTCTGGTCTCCATAGCTACTTTCCCCATTTATAATAACTGTACTGGGGTGATTTTTTTGGATAACTCACCTGTTTACATTTTATCAAGGCTTAAAGTAACGCATACTTAAGGACAGGCCACTTCATAGTGTCCTTGGCTCCTCAGTCAAATCCACCCCTCACTCCTCCACAGCTCCAACCTCTCACCCAAATATGGTCACTTCTGGCTCCAAAAATAACAAGATGGTGACGGCCAAAAAGCTAAAGTCAAGGCTTCAAAACAGGAGTCCACAAATCAATGAGTGATGTCATGGTAGCTATGTCAATTATTTTTACATTCTATGGTCTGAATAGACCTTCAGTCCAATCACCTTGTGAGGATGTCTTTAAAGTTTGTTTGTTTGTTTATTAAGATCCCCTTTAGCTTTTGCAGAGCAGGAGCTATTATTCTTGGGGTCTACTAAGTTTCCACGTGACAATGCAAAACATCCATGTCACAAACACAATACAAAATACATACACATTACAGCACACACACAATATAACAATACATATACATTACAAAACACACACAACACAACAATACATACACAATACAATACATACACATTACAACACACACTTTCAGTACTTCTAATTGATGAAGTTTCTTTTCAGGTAGTAATCTTTTAGTTTTATTTTAAAATTTGTCATGTTCTTCTGTTAAGTGATATAATTTGGGAATGAGTTCCATTCTTTCATTGCTCTATACATTTGATCGTCTGCTGCTGTCTTTTATTGTTTTTGTCTTTTTATGTGATCGTTCCTTGTGCTTGTGGATGGTAGTCTTTTTCCTCTTTATCACATCTCCTATGACTGTGTTCTGTATATGTGTGTTTGTTTTTATTTGTTGCTCTCTCTCTGAGATTTGATCTCAGTTGGTTTTATCTGGTTAAATAAAGGTTAAATAAAATTAAAAAATTACTGTCCGTTGCCCAACTGTATTAAATTTAGGTAAGGTAAAACAACCTCCAGCTACATGTCTTGTTGCATAATTATGCATTCCAGCACTAAAAGACAATTTTTCATGACAGATCATAGGCCACTTGGTTGTGATGACATTTCTCATAAAAACCATCAACAAGTATTTTAATCTGTTTTTTACATCCAACCACAAATTGTTTTCATGCATTTGTTCACATTTGTCCTCAGTCCACAAGCTAGAGCAACATGTGTTGCTTTGTTCTGAACTATTTGCAGTTTTCTTATATTTCCTTGTGAAGCACTGGACCAAACAATCGAACAATAATCTAAATATGATAAAACCAAAGCTTGAATCACTTGCTTAAGTAGGTGACTCAAGAAAAACTTGGAAAATTACAGTAGATTAAATTGAAAAAAAAAAAAAAAAAAATATATATATATATATATATATATATATATATATATATATATATAGAACAGACTCCTTTGGCCACTGTAGCCACTGTTAAGCCAAAGTATTGTAAAGTCATTTTCAGACTCCTTTGTAATTAACAATGTAGTAATTAGGATTCCATGGGAGTCTTCAGAGTCACGTGAATTTAAGTGTGAATTGAAACTGCCTGTGAGTAATGCACTTTAAGCAGAAAAGATGGATCACTCCCTGGGTGCCAAATACATTTTTAATGCAAAAGTTTTTGTATTTAGAACAGAAATTGTAAAAGCTTTTTGGAAATGAGAAGACGTTGAGCCACTACTGTGTTACATAAATCAAAAATAGTAGTGAGACTGGAATATATAAATGTCAGTTCTTAAACTTGAAACTGATTTTTGATTGCTTGCCTTTAACTGGACTCTGTGAGTAAATCTGCAGCTGTGTTCAGCCACAGCCACTCGTTCACATCAAACACAGTGACGTCATGCTGCCAACTCAGCTCAGAACAGCACCTGTGATGAGGCTAACCTCCTCCAAGCGATAAAAAAAACACCTGGCCTGCCTCTCCTCTGAATAACATCATATTGTTAATGTTGTCATTTCACTGTATGTTAAACGTGAAGCAATGGGCCCAAATTCAGTGTGGCTTTTTATGGTTAAGAACAAAAAAAACACAAATGGATAGTATTTTATTGGTGTTCATATTCCCAAGTGTATAATACAAACATTAGTGGTTTTCATAGAGCACCAACCACAAACATTTGCATGGATACACTGAATTGTTTACTCGTTGTTTTAATTATTATTTTTGCATTGTCACAAGGACACACATCACATAGACTTGAGTGAGTCATGTGTTTGTCCATGAGGACATCACCTGGCATCTCACTGTTCTCTGACAGGACGTGTTCGCACACGTCAGCTATCCCCTGAGTTTTGGTTACGCCCATACAGCTCTATCTGGTAGTGTTTCCTTGCTTTGAGCTCTCTGGAAGTAAACAGCCAAATGTACAGTCTGAAAGAGAAAAAAACGTGGACACCAAAACACAGCTCTGGGAGCTTATGTAGTCATATGAGGAAACAGAGACCTCAGCCTAGAGGCCCCACATTCTGTTTGGAAAAAATATTCCAAAACAGTAAATGCTGCTGCTTGACTACAGACAACCACTCTTCCAAACAGAACCTGCTCCCACCTAGCAACACTGAAAGATAAGCATTTTACTATGTACAAGGTATTTTGTGAATGCATTATGTACATAGGCCTACTGCTGGACAAAAATAGTATGGCCTTAGGCAGCTAATATGGGGCATCTTGACATTTTGCTTCCAACTGTAGTCTGCAAATTCATACCTTGCTTTCATCACATGCTATTGCAACACTCACAATCAAATAACTCATTATATGCTGCACAAGTAGCCCCACTAAATATAAGTTAAACATCCCTTGCTGGTTGCAGCTACTGTATGTCAGTGCCACTGGTTACCTGAGAAACTGCGCTGTGACATTGGATATAGGCAGGAATGTGAATGGTGAAGATTCCTGTCAGCTACACAGTATCCAGGATCATTTTCATGTCAAAGGTTCTTTCACCATCAGTTTATGAGCCACCATTCAGGAAAATGTCAGACACTGTCGCTGTCTTTGCTGCCGTAGCTCAGTATTCTACTGTCTCTCCTCAACAGTTTAAAGGATAAGGCTTGTTATATTTGATACCTTTCCTACTGTCAACAAATCCTGTGAAAATATTGCGAACAACAGTGAATTGATCCTACTAGTCAAGTATTGTGTGTGTATCCAAAGCCTGAAATATCTTATTCCTCTGTGCCATAGAGCTCCATTGTTGTCTAAAAATTAAAATCACAGTGAGTCAGGCTGATGACATGTTTCCTCATGGCATGATCACACCGCAGTTTATTTTGACTCAATCCGACAAACTCCTGCTGCAGAAAACACTCAATAGAGCACCAAAATGTGGATTGATCCACAGCTAAAAATAGTCCCTAACACATACACAACATCCTTCTGTTTGAATTATATTTATTGAAAATATAGTGCCCAGCTGTTTAGGGAAATTACTTTCTTAAAGATTAAACTGTAGATTATTTGTAAAGGTTTACATATTTAGCTTGACAAGTATAATTTGAGAATGATATTTGTTGTTTCTCTGTTTGTTTGTTTTTTGCCCTTTCGGTCTTACCTCATGCAGTGTGTTTCAATGACATTAGAGAAAATCTATTTATTGTGTTAGTCAACCAAATCCGGACTTTTAAAATACGTGTAGCTAAACATGTTAGCCCAACTGAAATTGTACTAAATTATATTTCTCAAAGTCGGACTAACACACCAGATAATGTGATTGGGAGTTGGAATACTTCTGCATGTATACACTGTAAAATATTTGACTGTACATTTACAGTTAATTCCTGGCTACTAGTTGCATTACTTTCACAGTAAATAACTGTTCATTTTTTACAGTAAATTGTTGTGAATTGGCAGCTGTATACTGTGATCTCACAGTTATGCCTGCATACTGTGATTTAAAATAAATTACTATATTTGAAGGGGCAATAGCGAAATTCATCATTTCTGGATTGAAGGAATTAAAAAATCACTATGTGAAGAACTAGAGGTGTAATTTCATCTGGGGTATAGCATGACCTCACACACCCTCTCTCTGTGTTGATCTCCAGCCCATTGTTTACAAGCCGGTCCGGCTGCATGTCCATGTACGTTCATGTGAATGATGGCAGATGGCATGATGGTACCTGTAATAAATGTAATAGACTTGCTGAGATGGAGGCGAGGCTCAGGGACTAGAAGAGCTGGTAGAAGCGCTCCATAGCTGTAGGTTACTTCAGTAGCCGGTGGCAGCCGACTAGTGCTAACTCCGGGAGCTAACGCTAACTCTTCTTCGTGAGCCTGTGAGCACGCAGAAGAGTAGGAACGTTAGCGTGGCAGCCGACTAGTGCTAACTGCTAACGTTCCCGGGAGCTAACGTTAATGTTCCTATTCTTCTCCGGCGGGCTCACGTAGAAGCCGGCTCACCTCACGTAGAAGAGTAGGAACGTTAGTGTTAGCTCCCGGGAGCGTTAGAAGTTAGCACAAGTCGGCTGCCACCGGCTACTGGAGTAACGTTAACTTACAGCTTATCTCATTGCACCCTCCTTTTCTTACAGCTAGCACTTCTACCAGCTCTTCTAGTCACTGAGCCTCGCCTCCATCTCAACAAATATATTACATGTACATTTATTACAGGTACCATCATCATTGAAGTAGGCAGGGGAATAGCTAAACACAGCAGAGAGAGTGAGAGTGAGTGAAAGACATTGCTAACAGCTAAACTAAGTTGGCTGTTTAGGTTTTATTCCCTCGCCCCTGTAGCGAGTGAATCTGCCTGTAGTGAAACTGGGGCTAACCGGTGCTTCCTCCTCAGGCTCCACTTTACTCAGCTGCCCGACAGACCCACTGTTTCTTCCCACTTTAACCTGAATAACAAACAGGAGCTAACTGGGAGCGGCTAGCGGACCGTCTGGATGTAATAGTCCATGGAAGTGATGCGGTGCTCAGCTACGCAGATAGGTAACGAGGCGGGGGGTGGGGTGGAGAGCAGAGGTAGAGGGAGGTGTGGCTCATGACACACTTTGTTTTGGTGTACAGGCAGTGCACAACAGCAAACCTAGCGGTGAAATGATTTCGCTTTTTGCCCCTTTAACTGTATTCTCACAGTTAAAGCCATTACACTACTGATATAAAAGTATGTTTCTATAAATAACTGAAATTAACTGTAACTTCACAGTTTATGTATATTTGATTACTATGATTTAGCAATATGTATGGGGTGCTGTTTGTAAAGTGGCGCACGCTGAAAATAACATCAACATTTTGCCACATTTAGCTTCAAACAATGTTTAAAAAAGTGTTGTGAATTTTTTAACGTCACCTTTTACCACAATTACAAAATACAAAATAAATATACAGTACAGGCCAAAAGTTTGGACACACCTTCTCATTCAATGCGTTTTCTTTATTTTACATGACTATTTACATTGTAGATTCTCACTGAAGGCATCAAAACTATGAATGAACACATGTGGAGTTATGTACTTAACAAAAAAAGGTGAAATAACTGAAAACATGTTTTATATTCTAGTTTCTTCAAAATAGGCACCCTTTGCTCTGATTACTGCTTTGCACACTCTTGGCATTCTCTCCATGAGCTTCAAGAGGTAGTCACCTGAAATGGTTTCCACTTCACAGGTGTGCCTTATCAGGGTTAATTAGTGGAATTTCTTGCTTTATCAATGGGGTTGGGACCATCAGTTGTGTTGTGCAGAAGTCAGGTTAATACACAGCCGACAGCCCTATTGGACAACTGTTAAAATTCATATTATGGCAAGAACCAATCAGCTAACTAAAGAAAAACGAGTGGCCATCATTACTTTAAGAAATGAAGGTCAGTCAGTCCGGAAAATTGCAAAAACTTTAAATGTGTCCCCAAGTGGAGTCGCAAAAACCATCAAGCGCTACAACAAAACTGGCACACATGAGGACCGACCCAGGAAAGGAAGACCAAGAGTCACCTCTGCTTCTGAGGATAAGTTCATCTGAGTCACCAGCCTCAGAAATCGCAAGTTAACAGCAGCTCAGATCAGAGACCAGATGAATGCCACACAGAGTTCTAGCAGCAGAGCCATCTCTAGAACAACTGTTAAGAGGAGACTGCGCGAATCAGGCCTTCATGGTCAAATAGCTGCTAGGAAACCACTGCTAAGGAGAGGCAACAAGCAGAAGAGATTTGTTTGGGCCAAGAAACACAAGGAATGGACATTAGACCAGTGGAAATCTGTGCTTTGGTCTGATGAGTCCAAATTTGAGATCTTTGGTTCCAACCGCCGTGTCTTTGTGAGACGCAGAAAAGGTGAACGGATGGATTCCACATGCCTGGTTCCCACTGTGAAGCATGGAGGAGGAGGTGTGATGGTGTGGGGTGTTTGCTGTTGACTCTGTTGGGGATTTATTCAAAATTGAAGGCACACTGAACCAGCATGGCTACCACAGCATCCTGCAGCGACATGCCATCCCATCCGCTGCGTTTAGTTGGACGATCATTTATTTTTCAACAGGACAATGACCCCAAACACACCTCCAGGCTGTGTAAGGGCTATTTGACCAAGAAGGAGAGTGATGGAGTGCTGCGGCAGATGACCTGGCCTCCACAGTCACCGGACCTGAACCCAATCGAGATGGTTTGGGGTGAGCTGGACCGCAGAGTGAAGGCAAAGGGGCCAACAAGTGCTAAACACCTCTGGGAACTCCTTCAAGACTGTTGGAAAACCATTTCAGGTGACTACCTCTTGAAGCTCATGGAGAGAATGCCAAGAGTGTGCAAAGCAGTAATCAGAGCAAAGGGTGCCTATTTTGAAGAAACTAGAATATAAAACATGTTTTCAGTTATTTCACCTTTTTTTGTTAAGTACATAACTCCACATGTGTTCATTCATAGTTTTGATGCCTTCAGTGAGAATCTAAAATGTAAATAGTCATGAAAATAAAGAAAACGCATTGAATGAGAAGGTGTGTCCAAACTTTTGGCCTGTACTGTATAAATATAACAAAATATTAAATCTAAATCTAAATGTTAAATCTAAATTCTAAATCTAAATGTTAAATCTAAATGCTAAATCTAAATCTAAATCTAAATATTAAATCTAAATCTAAATCTAAATGTTAAATCTAAATGCTAAATCTAAATCTAAATGTTAACTCTAAATGTTCTAGGTGAAAAGAAATATTTAGCTAATATGCAAATTCACACTGCCGGTCACCGGAAGTACCAAAATAAAAGCTCGAGATGGTCAGACTGTGTTTATAGAATCAAATAACGAATTAAAACCAACTTATCGGGGGAAATGGACACTTGAACATACATTAGCGTGATAATAACAACCTAAAATAACACAAAACATGTTTGGAGAAATTTTATTTGACGTGTACTTGAGTTGTTAGTGTCCCTTCGGAGGGAATCGCCTTGTTGTTTACAAATACTTCCGGGTAGAAAACCAGCAGACTTTAGCTACATATATATATGAATATCTCACATTTTTCACGTCACTATATCACCGTTTAGACTAATCTGATTATAAAGTCTATAAACACAATGACTGAACAAACATTACTATTTCTGTGTGCACGTTTTGTAAATAACATGGTTATCGTAGATTAGCTAGGCTAACCGTTAGCTGTTAGCCCCGTTAGCGGTGTCTGTAATGACTCATTAACTCTAAACAGTTCGTGAAAAAAATATTTTTTTCCAGCGGATGTCTTAGTTACAACATGATTGAGCTAGCAAGGGAACTGCCCATTAGTTCGACAGCCCATTGGTTCGACATCCCATTGTTCTGACCATATTAAACTCATTGTTCCGAAGTCCGTTCAGAAATCATCATGATGCCCTGTGGTTAAGGTCTGGTTAGGTTTAGGCACAAAAACCACTTGGTTAGGGTCAGGAAAAGATCATGGTGTGGGTTAAAATGAAAAAGAAAGTGACAAACACATAAGCCGTAAGTCTGCTCCACCTCAAGCCGGTCGCGGCGCACCATACGCCCGCCGCGAGCCGTTCAGCACCGCGGACAGTCGGACTAATGGGATGTCGAACCAATGGGCTGTCGAACCAATGACACGGACCCGCTAGCAAAGCAGTTTTGTGTTGCGATGTGTACATTTTTGAATGGACGAAATGTACAGCTGTAAAGTTGTCCACCATGTTAGCAGTTTGCTGCAAGCTAACTGTAGCTAAGTTGTTTGTTGATTGTTTGGTCTGTGGTCTGTTTAACAGGGAAAAAGGGCTAAAAAGGGGCATATCCACCCATCGTAGCGGAGTCGGACATACTTCGGTCAATAAATCGATTCCCCTCCAATGCTTGTATACTGGGACATGGACAGTAGTCCATTTAAAAGGCCTAGTTGGGCTATTATTGTAGCTCAACTGAACTGTGCATGTAAACATAGTGATTGTGAATATTCAAATAACAAGTTTGGGGTTATTCACTGTAGATACTTTATATTATCTTTTCACCAATAAGCATTATTCTCTCTTTTACTTGTTGTCAATAAATCCCATGAAAAGGACAAAAACCACAATGAATTGATCCAACTGAAAAGTATAGTCTGTGTCAAATATAGCTTATATGCTATAAAGCCTCGTAGTTGGCCAAAAACAAAAGTTTGTCTCAGTACTTTCTCTGTCTATGATGTCACCCCCAGCACATTTGCACCTCCTGACAACATAACTCTTAAAAAATTGATCACAGATATATAGTGTATTTCTTTTTTAATACTTAATTTTGCAAAAAGGCTCACTGATTTCAGGTTTGTTTTTAGCAGATTTTACTCAAACAGAAGGAAAAAGAGCATTTGTTGGGGATTGTTTTCAGCTGCAGATTAATACACATTTGGTGCTAAAGTGAGTATTTAAGGCAGTAGGATATGAGACTGAGTCAAAACTGTGCTTTTATAACAGTGGTTAAATGATGTGTTGCGATTGCTCGCCAGCTATTTTTTTTTTCCTATTCATAATCATGTACACACACAAAGTAAAAAAAACCCAACTATTTTCTTTGAGTTTTGCCACCTCAGCAGATAATCTTATATTATCTTTTCTGATCTTGGGCTTGAGCTCATACTCGGAGATAGTGTTTCATTATTAACAGTGAAGAGCACAGAAGCCAACAGATGACATCACAATGTCCTGAGGTTTCTACCGTTTTTTTTTCCCCATTAAAGGGTTTTTTTTGGGGGAGTTTTTCCTTATCCGCTGTGAGGGTCTTAAGGACAGAAGGATGTCGTATGCTGTAAAGCCCTGTGAGGCAAATTGTGATTTGTGATATTGGGCTTTATAAATAAAATTGATTGATTGATTGATTGATTGATTGAATGAATGTCTTTTTATTATATCACATAGGATGGAATACTAGGAATTATTGATCCATGGATTCTAACCAAATCTACACCCTTTTCTAGAGAAATATTGCTGTTGCAACCCAAGATTTTTAGCATGTGCATACTTGTGTGTCTGGATCAATTTTTCATCTGCAGCATATTTTGTCAATGACCTTTTATACCAAGAACAGAAACAGAATAAGTGTGAAAAAGCATAGGGCAACCTCTAAATACAGTCTATGCAGGAGGTTCACCAAAAGGATAACAGAACATGCAGGTCTCCATCTAAATCAAGGTCGAGCAGGTTCCCAATCAAAGTGGGGGGCACAGTCCTCGCTGGAAAAGCAGAAATGTCTGGAAAAATAGCAACTGGTCACTAAAAAACACCCAAGTCTGGGTTCTAAAAGCTGCTGGGAAAAAAAAGCCATGGGATACAAACAACACCCCTGTTTGTTGGCTAAAAAGCCACAGGAAAAGCAGCAACAGATCTCCTTTATGTGGGAGCTAATTTGGCTTAAAATACCAGATATTGGTGGCAAAATCCTGACTGAAAAAACAGCTACGTCTTGGTAAAACATTTTCATTTTTTATAGCAATATCCCTGCTAGAAAAACAGTGATGGGTCGCTAAAAATCAGCCATGTTTGAGGGCAGAAAAGCCGCTGCAATAAGAGCCATGGGTTGCTAAATTACACCCACATTTGGTGGCAAAAAGCCACAGGTAAAGTAGCAACAGATCCCAGAAAAACACCCACGTTTGGGGGCTGAGAATCTGCTGTCTTGACTCGGTTTTGGGGACACAATCCTTGCTGGAAAGGCAACAATGTTTCCATTAAAAAACCGTAACTTTTCACGGCAGTATCCCTGCTGGAAAATCAGCGATGGGTCACTTAAAAGAGCTGTATTTGGGGTCTGAAAGGCTGCAGGAATAAGAACACTTGGAGGCTGAGAAGTCATAGGAAACAGAAATGACTTGCGAAAAACAAACGTTTTTGTTGTTATTTGGTCTTGAAAAGCAGCCTGCAGTGGTCTGCAGCTTGGCAGGTATCTTGTTTAGGTGTTACACCACATCCACCATCCCCTACACCCCCAGATGACAAAGTTAGCTCATGTACATCACTTTTGAAACATTGATATGATATGTGAGAAATATAATATGTGAGGTTTGCAGAAACATACCATACCAAACTTTTCTTCTAGCGACTGGGCTTGTTGATACATTTCACCCAAAACCTCAAATGTCAACCTTGTGTTTTAATCATGTTATCTCATTGCACCCTCCTTTTCTGCAATGGTTTAACAGCACCTGACTGCAGAATTAGCTGCTTATCTCAATGAGTCCAACTTCAAATATTCTCATAACTGTTGGGGGTGGAAACACGCATTAATTTGCACCAGTTGATTTCATAAGCATAAATGGCCGCTGTTATACTCACTCACTCACTCAAAGCTTACATTTATGACTGTGCAGTTAATTTCCTCAGGGCCGATTTTCCGTCTGCTTTGAAGTGGCAAACAATATAATTTTTTGTGCATTCTTAATACCATCACTTCTAGTTTGGTGACTTCACATAAAAGACGTTTGTGTAAACAGGGCTGTGCAGCAGGAGGCCCTTTTTTACGGTGGAATAAAACAGCTTTGGCCTTCATGTTTTTTTACAGCTGAGGAGGCTGATCCTGAACCCCTGTGTTTCAAAGCTTCTTGAGCCCTGCACAATCCTCCATCCTGCAAACCCCCACCCCCGCTCCTCTGCAGAGCTGCTTACAATAGGCCCTCATTCCCTCTATCTTCTTTTAAACACCAATAAAATCTTTTACATTTCCTCAACAGGCAGTAAAATTTCGGCTGACTACTGTGCATTCCCCCTGTACTCTGCAGAATCTCACTATGTCAAGTTCTTGCTTTGTTGTTCTGTCATTGTTCCCTGCTTTCACATATTGTTACCCTTGCTTCAACTCTAGCTAACCTTGAGGAGATAACACAGGAGAAGAAGTAGCTTATTTTATGACCAGAGCTTTGGGTGCCTTGTTTGTTTTCGCAGGTCACCTTTTGGCGCAAAGTGAATTCTTTTTGACATACGAGAGGGATGCCAGGCCTTAAATTTCTCACGGCTTAGCAGCCATTAGTAAAAGCTGTTTTGAGCACACTTCTCAACTGAAAGTGTTCTGACTTCATCCTTCCTCTCTCTCAGGCTTGATTCCTTGTTTTTCTGCCTCCTTTGTCATGCCCATCTCCCCCATCTGCCCGCTCCTCTTCACCCTCTTCCTCACGCTTTCCAGTCTTGCTTGTCTCTTTGTTGTCCCATCTGCCTTGCTTCTCTTCTCCAGTGCCTTGCTTGCTTCTTAACTTCTTTTCCTACCTTTTTTGTTTCCTTGCCTCCATCCTATCCTATCCTATATATTCTATTAAACTTTCTATCCCTCCACACCAGCCTTTTCCTGTACTTTCCTTGGCTACACGCCCATCCTTCATTCCTTCCTTCCTAATTTAATTCTCTTACATGGTTCTGTCCTTTTCTTTCAATCATATATCCCTGTGGGCTTTTTTCCTTTCTTTCTTCCCTGTTTTCCTACATCCTTCCTTGTCTTATTTCCCTACATTCTTCCCTCATCTCCATTGATGTCTCCCTTCCTTTCCTTATTTCTTCATTCCTGAAAGTGCTAAGTCGTCCCCTCCACCCTCCAGTACACTACTCCTTTCTTTCCTACATCCTTCCCTGCCCTCTTTCTGTCTTTCTGATTTTTTCTCCTTCAGTTCCGGCCTCTACACCCACATGACCAACATCATGAGAGAACTCTCATGACAGTGCACTTTGCCAGCTCTGCCATGCGGGCAGTTACAATCTGGGAGCGAGGAACTGCTTTTGCACAGAGCTTCACCTTGTCTCCTAACCTCTGTTAACGCTGAACAAGTTACACCCCATGAAGCTAAGAAATGTTTTTAGCATGTTAGGAACCTTAGCTGCATTTCAACCAAAGGCGCCAGGGTCTAGATTTAGTTCTTCATTGTTTCTGACCCCAAAAATGTGCTGCTCTGGGGATAGGATCCCCATTAACTAGGAGCTATTAGGGTGGAGTTTGATAAATGTTTTAATAGGGTTACACACCAAAGCAGGAATTTGCCATTCTGGCGTTTCATTACGTTTTAAGTTTCACCATCTGCATGCATTTTAACAGAGTTTTACAACAGTAAACTACAAAGAACAACACAATAACGTTACATTGTTATTTTGTCACCAGCGGAAATTGCACCTCCAGTGACAGTGTTTTCATCTGTTATCTGACTGATTATTTCAATATTCATGGTTCTTCGATTGTCTGGCAAGCTAAACCAGAATGCACAAATGGAGCTATCCTTGGCTTATTCCTAGGAACTATATTTGTTCAAAAAACAGCTTTAGGAGCGTTTCCATATCCTGTCACACTCTGTGCACCTGTGAGCCAGTGTTTGTGTTTTTCAGCATGCTTGACGACGAATGGAATGTCAGTTTTAAGCCCTTCAAAAAAATGAAAACCAAGCAGAAGAGATATAGCGGAGATAGTTCAAAATGTCACTTTGATACAGTTTGTTAGTTGAACTACTCACATTACACCATCATCGGATAACATTTTTTCATGCTACACTTTTTGATGCAGTTATCACTGATTAAAGGATAATTGCTATCATTTATCCATCGTAATAACACATAGACAAGTTTAACAAGTTATGGCATTTGCAGCTCAGTTATTAATAAGAGAACATTTAGTAAGAGTATTAAGGATATTAAGGTGCAGACAATAGTTCCCTGAATCAGAATTTGATACAGCGCTGCTCTGAGGTGTGGGTGTTAACCCCTGCACACTGTGAGGCATTTCTAACATGAATGCAGCCTACCATTAGCCTAGCAGTGAAGATAATACAACTTCCTCTTTCCACATGTTAGAACCTGACAGCCAATTGGAGCCATAAACGTCCAGAAGGTTCCCATAGCCAGCAGTTCACACTAGGCAGACTGTTGTTAATGTTAATGAGGTGTGATGGCAGGCTGCTTGGTTGTCAAGGTCAAGGCTAGCACTGCTAACGACACAAAAAAAGTAGCGAAGTCTGGAGACAAGTGGCGGAGAACGCAGTGCTGTTATTACTGAACAACAAGGAAGAAGTTTTTGTGTATTTTGCCTAAATAGGGACTGTGGGTTTGGGTTAGAGTTTTCTTAAAACAAGAAGGTATATTGTGCTATTTAATTGTCATATCAGTACTAAGTGTTTTAATGCCAGAGCAGCCTTAATAAAAGAATATCAGTGATTAAAAAATGTAAATGAAAGTAAAATTGATTTTACACAGACCCCAATAACATTTGCAGCTGTTTTTATGTCATTTTCAGAGACATTCTCCATATATTTCATCATATATAATATGTCCAGAACGTGAAGCTTGCTAAATCTTCTCAACTTCATCAGCTAAGAATGTGATGTAGTCACTGAAACTTCCAGTCGCCTCTCTGTCAGCTCCGCTAAATTGGTGCTAAAATTAGGCTCTGTAAACTTTCGTTCTGCCGACTTATAGCAAACTGCTGAGGAGTCAGGTCAAGGTTTTCAAATGTACACATCAGTAAACATCGAGGACAAATGGAAAAGAATGAGCAACAGCTGAGCATCCTGCTAGCCATTGTACAGGCATTGGAAATAAACTTGACGACCTCTGTGTCGCATCATTTTCCAGCAGGATATCAGGAACTGTAATATCCTTTAATTCACTGAAACTTTAAAACTAAATCCTGGACAGCGCCATTCAACCAGGAGGCTCTTTTGCTATATGCCAGTCTGACAGAGCAGTGGACTCTGGCGAAAGGCAGAGAGGAGGCATGTGCATTACAGTGAGTAAGGACTAGTGTGACAGTAGTAATGTGAGGTGCTGTCCTGTTGCTGCTATGGATCACTGCCATACGCCATTCAGAGGCGACTGCAGAGTGGAGATGTTACCCGTGTTGTGAGAGTGGCGATCATGTGGACATCTTGTTGAGGTTGAGATATGTGGACAGTGAAATCATTCCACAACCAGAAACAACACATTCTCACTCCAACCTTGTCACATATTGAGATTTGGTCATAGACTTTTCATGTCAAGATATCATGTGCAAGGTACAATGGGTGGGTTGGTTGCTGATGTTCTGGCATGCTCTGTCAAATTAAACCAGTTACTCATATTGTACAGGAAATGTACAGTTTGCACACAGTCTCTTTCTAAATGATGCACTGTGTTGGTACAACATCACAAAATGCAAATTGATTTACCATTCACTTTTGCCCCCTTAACCTTTGTTGCTGCCTGCCCATATTTCCCACTGACGCCGCCAGATGCCATTACAGAATAATGGTGACCAGCCACATATCATGCCAATGTGAAAGAACGGCTTTTTTTGTCAGTGTGAAACATGGACAATTATAAAGCAGCAGCCAATATTGTAAGAAGAAAAGGACTAAATTACAGTGCACAAGTTAAAGACGCAGATGGAATCACATTTCACTGAGGCTGTACCTTGTATGATTCCATGTGACAAAGAAATGAATAAATAAGTAGACTCCATTTTTCACTTGCAAGCTGTTAATTGCCCATCATATTTCCCTACACAAACCATATGTGATGGTTTGGTCAGAAAACAATGAAAGAATCATTTGAGCTGAGCAGTAATTATCTGCAATAAAAGATGAAAATGCTGTATGCATGTCTCTAATTGTGGTCTTGCTGTTATTGTACCAGAGTCATTGTGTTTTTTATTAACATGTAACTTTTATGTGTGTGCATGGTATGCTTTTGTATTACATGTTTTACTATTGTCTTGTCTAGTAATCTCAATAGTTCCTATTTTAAGGCTGTGTATGTTGTGAATTGTGTGCTTCACTTTGAATGACAAGCAGCAGAGAGCCGCAAGCTGCACTCGAACCTTGGCCGCTGAAGTTGGGCTGAATGGGCTACTTACCCATAGTCAGTGTGTTACATACAGTAGATGTCAGTCAGCATGCCCCCAGTTTGGAGAAGCAGGCTGGAGTGCGACATGAAAGCTACGCAATGTACTGCTGTGGAGGGGTCAGCAACAAAACATATTTTAGCCACCTAAAAGATAGCCCAACCTAAAAAGAATCAATACCAGTCCAAGTGTATGCCATACTCTGAGTATTTTAATTGCTTTTTCCTCATTTATGGTCTTGTCAAAGTCACTAGACTTTATTGACAAAAGCAGTCATTTTAGCCTGCTGAACATGGGATCCACTAATCTATGGCTGTTTTGATTTGTAAGTTAGTTTGTGTTATTGTGTGATTCTGGTGAATCTGAACTAACCCTTTAAATGCCAAAGTCACACAGTAACACAAACAAAACAACTGATCAAGGCAGTAAAAGGCGAGCAGCTCCTGTGTTCAGAAATGTTAAATCATTGTTTGTCTTAATGGAGTCTGGCTTTGAGGAGAGCAATATAATGGCTTAATTTTCCTATTGGAAATCACTGTCTGACATTAGGGTAAAGCAGTGAAAATATTCTAAATATCGTGTACACTTAAATTGATATTGTTGTTTTTTTTAGGTGGCTGAAATACATTTTGTTGCCGACATTTCAACAGCAGTAGATTGCTTAGCTTCAATGTCTGACTTAGTTTGACTGACATCTATTGTATTTAATATACTGTCTATTGATAAGTACCCCATAAACCCCCACTTAAAAAACAATCCTTTCAGAATACATAGTAAAAAAACAATTAAAAAAAACACACACAGTAGAGTAATGAATTGGGTAATTGGGTGGTAAATAGACCTGGTATAGTTATATATTAGTTGTAAATAAATTTGGGAATTTGTTGAAATAATATATGAATTAAAAAGGAACTAAAAAAAGCACCATGAATGAGCAACGAGTAAAGGGTGATTATGTACATTTTTGATTGATTTGCTGATTATTTTCTCGCTTCAATCAATATGATTTTCTCTGATCAGTAGTCCAAAACCTAAATACATTTAATTTACTGTTATATTTTACAATGAAAAGAAACAAATCTCCACATTTATGAAGCTGAACCCAGAGAATATTTGGCATTTTTGCATGACAAATTACAGAAATCATTCATTATTTATCAAAGTAGTTGCTGATTCATTTTCTGTTTATTGACTAATTGAGTTATCATTGCAGCTGTAAAAGAGTGTGCAGGTATTTTTTCATATGTTAGGAAACTGTAAATAATGAAAATTTGACTGATTGCTAATAGTCAATGACCCCAAAGTTCGTTCACACTACGAATGTTAACAGAAGCAGAAGAGTTGGAGCTGTGAACCATATAGGGGAAGCATTTCAACTGCTGTTTACGCAAATTCACATACACTACCTCATCATGCCAGGGCACTTGCATGCACACTTTCAGAGACACACCCATACACATATATATCCACCATGTAGAGATGAATAGTGTGGGAGTTCCACAGCAGACAGATTATACAGTATGTATATAAATACACACATAGCCAACACAGTCCAGGTTCTGTATGACATTCTGAGTTCAGAAAATTAGAGGGACCCAGCAGCGGGGCGGAGTTTTATCTTTAGTCACCATGAACCTGCAGCAGATCAGGCCAGGTCACTTATTTAACCTTTGACTTTAGCATCATCAGTGGCTGAGAGGTCTGCCAGCAGAAGTCACCGTGGGTTCCACAGGGGAGGAAAGAGAGACACACACTGGCTGAGAGAGAGGGAAAAAAGGATAACATGGAGAGAGTGTGTTTATGTCAGACTCAGTCCACTGTAAACAGCTTGGATGCTGTCTGTCACCACAGCCCAGTAACACGGTTGTCCTGTTTTCACTGTCCCATTTACAGCTGTTATGAAAGTGCTTTTAGGGGCTGGGGTTATGGAAGAATACCATACACTGAAGCTGCACCCAGCACTTTTATAGTGTTCTGAGGAGAGTGGGGTTGTTTGCTGCATTACCTCTATTTGCAGCAAAGCTAAGGTTTGCCAGAGGTCAGAGAATCTTAAGCAAAGCACTAATGCCTGTTCTTCAACTGCTGGTCACTGAGAAACTGCTCTCTACCTCTTCTTCAAATTGTTGATTCTAAGGACAAAACACTTAAAGCAAGTATGAAGATTTTCTGTACCAGTTTTCAAATGTATGCATATTCAGAATGTGATACAAGAGAGACAACAGCACTGACAAACAATGTAATTCCCACATTTCCCCATTTCAGTACTGAAATGGCCAGTGGATTAGGTGTGTCTATGAGAAGGCCAACAAGCTACCTAATAAAAGGGTTAAATACAAACATTACAACCTTCTTTGTGTTATTTAGCCTACAAAAAGCATGAATCATGAATGATAATGCAGACCAAAAAAACAAAACTATCAATCCCTGAAAGGGTACACCAACAATTTTAAATGAGCAGTAGATTATACAGCATGCAGAACATAACTATGATTGAAAGTCTGAGCCAGGTATTGCATGCACATGACTCTCAACATGGAGGTAGCTGAGACGATGGCTAGCAGCTAATGGTGCTAACAGTGGTAATAGTGTGAAAAATGGCAACAGTGCTGACAGAGCTAACAGTGCTAACAGCGCGAACGGCTGCAACAGTGATGACAAAGGCAATGATGCTAACCGAACAAATCATGGCAACAGTGCTGACAGAGCTAATTGTTCTTACAATGTGAACGACCACAACAGTGCTGACAGAGCTAACAATTCTAACAGCATGAACAATGGCGTCAGTACGGACAGATTTAACGGTGCTAACAATGCAAACAATGCCAACAGTGCTGGCAGAGCTAATGGTGCTAACAGAGCTAATGGTAGGAGCAATGGCAATCATGCTGACAAAGCCAGCTGTGCTATTGTGGGGGGTAACTGGAGGGTGGGCATTACACTGCTGCAACAATGCAGCATTATCAGCAGGAACTGCAGTATGAGTACAGCGCAGAGCAGTGGCGATTAGCCTGCCAGTGGGATACAGGCCTACACACACAGCTGAATCTGAGCAGAAGCTCAGATTACAACACACACAGAGGGAACATGACTTCATTCTCTGCCCAGCATGCCAACTCCTTTAATACTGAACATTTAGGGACACATTTAAAACATGGCTACAATAACAGCAAGGAGGTCGAGATATCCTGATTTTTAGTCCCAAGTATAGGTCAAGCTTTGTAGTCAGTGGATACTGCTGCACCTGGTAGTATATTTTCATTTGACCTGGTATATCTTCAAATTGTGATTGCCAGTTTTTAACAGACTATCTGGAAAAGATTTTTAGTCCTCAAGCCCACAAGCTACTCCAGGCATTCCATTGCTACAAACTTTAAAGGGAAACACAGAGACTTACCACATCAAAATCTTTTTCCAGGTTTTGGAGAGGACTACGAACAACACATTTTTACTCCAATCTTGTCACATATCGACGTATGGTCATGGACTTTACATGTTGAGGTATGGTACTCGACGTTGAAAGGCAAGGTACCCTGCGTGCGTTGGTTTTTGATGTGGTTGTGGTTGGGTTTAGGCAACAAAAGCACAGGGTTTGGTTCAATATGGGAACAAAAAGACCGCCCCCTCTGGGTGAAAGTCAGTGGTTGTTGGACGACATATTTCAGTTGATTTCTGGCAAAATAAGCAATCTGGCAATACAATATGCACTAGTACTGACTACAGCATTTTCATATTTTTTTTTTACCTTTTTCCATTAATATTTAACCAAAATCACGATTTTTCCCCCACCTTAACCAAAGTGGTTTTGTTATCTAAACCTATAATAGTAGATGAAGAGTAGTCTCGACATAAACTTAAAGGGATAGTGCACCCAAAAATGAAAATTCAGCCATTATCTACTCACCCATATGCCGATGGAGGCCCTGGTGAAGTTTTAGAATCCTCACATCCCTTGCGGAGATCAGCGGGGGGAGCGGCCAGCACACCTAATGGCTGACCGCGCCCCAGACTAACATCCAAGAACACAAATTGAATCCACAAAATATATAAGCCCTTTGGGCTTCTTTTCCTTTCCTGCAGTTATTTGCCCTTGTATTATTAAATATAATCCTTGTTTTATCATTGTGCATATGAATAAAATAAATGAATAAAATCTCCAACATGCTCATCCGTACTGATTCAAGTGTCCTCAAGCCCCGACATAAAAAGTTGTTTCGAGAAACATCATATGAACTCTGTTTTTAGCCTCACTGTAGCCTGTAGCTCTGACTGCTTCTCTGTGCTCCGCGCTCACGTGCGCGTGCTCAGGGTGATCGGTGATGCACGGTCTCTGAAGAGCAGCAGTCTCGTCAGTACTGATGTCCAGATTCTCAAGTGCAGGCATCGCCAATTCCCAGTCTGAGCAGCAAAGACTTTCCTCACCCGTTGGCATTGCTTTGCATTTGAAACAACTACACCACCAGGTTTCCAGTGCTCCACTCCGGTATTCTGTGGCTGGCTGAGGGTTAGGCTCATGAGCGCCTGCTTCGTCCAGGAGCCTGAGTTCCGTCTGTATACTCAGGCTCAAACAAATACAGCTCAACAAAGAAATGCTGTTCCTTCAGACATGTTGGGCTGTCCTTTGCTAAAAGACTGTATTGCAGATTATCTTTTAGCTCTGTGGTTACCGTTGTCTCTCCCTGCGATGCACGTGTCACGTGATGTAAACACGGGTAAGCAACGCTCATGCTTTCGCTGGTCTCGCGCAGGTGCGCACAGGTGAACGCGGAGCACAGAGAAGCAGTCAGAGCTACAGGCTACAGTGAGGCTAAAAACAGTTCAAATGATGTTTTTCGAAACAACTTTTTATGTCAGGGCTTCAGGACACTTGGATCACTACATATGAGCATGTTGGAGATATTTTGTGGTTTCAATTTTGTGCTCTTGGACGTTAGTCTGGGGCGCCGTCAGCCATTAGGTGTGCTAGCCGCTCCACCCGCCGATCTCCGCAAGGGATGTGAGCACTCTAAAACTTCACCAGAGCCTCCATCAGCATATGGGTGAGTAGATAATGGCTGAATTTTCATTTTTGGGTGCACTATCCCTTTAATATTCTGATGCCAAGGTCCTGCACTTATTACACCACCATCCTCCCCAGCCACATCCCTCTGAAGCATACATGGTACATGATGCAGTGTTTCGTTTCCTGAAAGAAACATCTCAGAATGTAATCCCAGCAGTGATTACATTGCCAAGAAAGAAGTTTATTATTCCGCTCTCCCTGCTGTGCTGAGCTTGGTGTTCCCTTGGGGGGAGTGATGAGATCAGAACCTAAATGCCAGATATCAATGCTGCACATATTCTGTAGTCGCATAATTATAGCCTACATTATGGTTATGATGACACCATCAGGGTTATTTTCCTTGACAAATCAGATTCAGAGCCACAGACTACATTAAACAACTGTGTTCACAGTACTTCCCATGATGCGTAATCTGAACGTCATGTATAACATCAATGGAGTACCTCTTAAGAAATGCTTTACAAATAACTTTCACATTTGACCCGAAAGTTTTATAGTTTCTGCTTTATTGTTGCAAACACAGTCTGCTTCTTATACTATGACTCTGAAACATTTGGCTGTGTTTACATGTGCATTATAATCAAATTACAGGCAATAATCAGTGTAAGGCTCTACTCCTATTAAGAATAAGAATTAATTACATTGGTTTCATATGGGACTAGTCCATTAATATTCCTGTCTACATGCTACACAGCATAGTCCACATTACAATGGACATAACTATGATGCCAGAGGCGCAACCATAGTGTTGTGGCACTCTTTGTGAGTGTTGTGGTGATCTTTTGGAGTAATGCTAATGTGCTTTGCAGGAAGTGTGTTGGCTGTAAATGACTGAACAACAAAAGAGACAGAATAAAGAGCTACTAGTGCTTGTCTTGCATTAAGTGTCAAGGTTGCCATGTGTGTTGCAATATAACAAAGGCTTATTTTAACTATGAACATAATGTAATACCATAATCACAGTATGGTATTTGCATGGTGTCCAAGTCCTATATAGTGCTTGTCTTTATAGCGCTATGTTTTTTCCAAATGCTCTTGAGCATAATCCTGGATTGTCATTGGCTGTTTATGCAGTCTCTTCATATTCCCCCAGCCTGTACATCCAAGGACAGCTTCAAACAGATGTTTTATAAACCACACTATACAGGATTAAAATGAAGTGAAATTAAATGCAGAGAAAGGTCGCCGCCCATATGTCATTCATCTGAACTTGGATTACATGGTATGAAAAAAAAGTTTTGCATCTCTCCGCATCATCTCAAAACTCACTCTGGTCATGTTGCCAAAGAATGTGCGCTTGTTTACATGAGCCATCATTTCTAAGTGATGAAATTTGTAAACCGAAACACATTCTTTGGCAACGTAGTCAGTTTCAGGGGTAATATTATGAGAAGAGATGTATTCTGGTAGTTCTGTCAAAAGACACGTGTTCCATGAGATAAAACTAAGTACTGCAGAGCTATACAGTGATTAAGATGTCAGAAAAATACCTACCTTTAAACCCTGAATACGAGAAATAGTCTGTTTGCATGCTACATGTCTTTTAGTAGAAACTGGTCTTATGAGGTCCTGCTTGACAAATAAAATCCCTTTGGTATGCCTCGTGTTTTTAGCCTTTCATTGCCAGTTTATGTAATTTCTATATAGAGTGCATACATATGTAATATGACTGTTATGCAGGCTTTGGTGAAACCTGAAACTGCATTGCTATCATTTCATTTTTTACAGTGGTATTATGTTGGCTTATTAATGTGTTTATTGCTGCAACAGCCAAGACATTGAAACACTAGCCCTATTCACACATACATCAGGCCACTGTAAAGTTCCTTCTTTATGTCCCCTTTGCATATTTACACAGATTTAACCCTATGGGCCTGAACGATGCATAGTGTGTCCAAATTCACACCTGTTCTTCTCTATGGCGAGAAGCCACGCATATCACGTGAAACAGCGGAACCGCAGCTTTCCGGCAAGACCAAGCACTTGTCAGTAGTAGAATGTTTTCACAGCGAAAAGAAATGATAAAGATACACTAAAATTATGTACAACAAAGCTTTCATACAGTTTTGCACACACATTACTCTTGGATGGATTACTCGCGAATGCAGGCTTGCACAGAAATGCCACGCATATCACATGAAAGCGCAGGACCGGAGCTTTCCAGTGATACCACACACATCATTGTGCTGTCATCCCATCACACTATAAATACAGATCAATTGTCTACAAAATAAAAACCTGACGAATTTCTTTACAACCCATGATACAGATCTTGTTATCAGTCACTTCATATAGTGAGGAATATCGTATCTTACCACGTCTTAGGCTTGCGTGTGTTTCTCCCTGTCTATCCACATTTGTAGTCCGGCTTTCAAGATGCAAATATCTCCATATTGTCCAATTGACACTCCATCAAACTTTGTGTGACAAGACAAGTGCACTTCACCTTTGTGCATACAGACACCTGTAGCCTAATTATGCATGCTGACAGGGCCGTAGTCACCATATACATTGAGGGGGACACTTCCCCACCCACAATGCCCAAAATGTCCCCCCAATATATAACTGAAACTGAAAAACAACAACAAAAAAAAAAACATTCAGGTCAAGTCAAAGAGCAGCACGGAGCACAGAAAAGTAAGTCAAGATCATGTCGACAAGACAACGTCCAGAATTTTTTTTTACTGTAAACAAAGAGCCAAATATTATCTTGGAGGACATCACTGCATTTGGTTGACTATTTTTCTATGATCTTAGATGTAAATATTGCATGTTTCATTCAGATAAAACACATTTTTGACTTGTGAATGAGTCAATGGAATTTCTTGCAATAATGAAAAAATACTGGCAATCATGTCCGCCTGGCACAAACCACATGTTTTGGACAACTGTGAAGTGACAGAATGTCCCACCATCATGGTTCTTATATTGCCAGATTCCAGAGAGTCTCCCCTCTTCATATATGGCAGAATATGTCAACTTCCAACTTGCTATAGTGAGATACATGTAAAAATGTAAGAATTTAGTCACACGGATTTGTTTTTTGTTTTTTTTATTGATATAAAAATTAATATAAAATACAGGCACATAGAAGGACATGTAATGATTGCAAATCTGGTTAGCCCAGATTGTCCTGAAAAAAAAAAGATATAGCATGTGTATGTAGCCTTTATAATGACTGTGATATGAGCTTAAAAGTAAAGGCACTAAAAATACCCCAAAAAGGCCTAGGGCCCATAGGGTTTTAAACAACGGTGGCATCAGTGGCATGATGGCGCACCAGTTTGTGATTTTAGACGGCATGCTGGCATCATGGAAGCTAAAGAGGCGTGACGGGCGCAACATTTAACACAACAGCGATGGCCTCTAGAGTGATATATAACATGCACATCAATTGCACTTTTTAAACAATAACAATAACATAACATGGCAGAAAACAACGGTAAACCATTTACCGCCCCCATTATATGGCGGCTGATCTTGTCCTCTGCTCAGAGGAAGCTCGCTGACGTTATTGTTTTCCCTCTTTGCGGACATTTTCGGCCTCTGTTCTTCCCTGAGTTAGCTGCTAACAGCTAACAGCTACATTTTAAATCTCCTGCGCTAGGTCAGACATGTTACACCTCATCATAAATGTCATACCCGTGCCACCCATGATCCCATCCTGCCAGCTGTCCCTTTTATACAGATATTGTTTCTGCACTGTTACTACCTCAAAGGTGAAACAACTTCATCCCAGATTACATGATTATACCTTTTTTACAGAAAAGCAAGGCAGCATAATGGTGTGAAATTCCCACCTTGAAGAGGCAGTGTAAAACGGGCTAGTGATTCAGGAGGCAATCAGAAATAAATAGTATCAGGAGATAATGCATGATCATTGGGGAAAAAAAGAAACATTTTTGTTGTTAGCTTTTTTTAACTTGAAAAATGAGTCTGAGAATTGGTCATTTAAAAAGGTTTATTAAAAAACTGTCTCAGTTCTTTGGAATTCCTTTAGATGATCATTTGACTCCAGCACAGCACAATGTCCATTCTGATTCTGGTATGACCTCACTTCACTGTTACATTTTACTTTCCCTCTCACCACTGCTGTGACAAATATCAACTTTATTCAAATGCTCTGATAAAAATCTGTGGCTTGGTGTACTATTAAATAGTAAGCAGTAAGTTGTGTAATGCATGATACAAACTGTGACTGATGTTCAGTGGATGAACCATTTGGGAAATAACTTAACTTTTTTTTTTTTTAAATAACTGGCGATCCTGTGGCTTTAAAGGGATATTTCACCCCAAAATCAAATATATATATATATGTATATATATATATATATATATATATATATATATATATATATATATGTATGTATATATATATATTTAAGCAATATCACACTGGAGCTCGTGATCTTGTACTGTGATATCGTCACGGCTGTGATTCGGTCATAGGCACAAGGCTGCAGGCTGAGTGCCGAAGACAATCACAGCCGTGACGATACCACAGTACAACATCACAAGCTCGAGTGTGATATTGCTTTATACAGCAGTTCAACAGTTAAATAAGCAAGGCTGATTAAGAAATGTTGAAAAATGAGGACAAAATAGATCATTTAAGCATTTTATTTGTTTTCAGCCAACAAAAAAAGTTCCCTCAGGACTCCGCTGTCACCGTTGCAATGTAACGCAGACATGGTGCGCCAGGCACTTACTCTTTATAACGTTACACATTTATCTGCACGTTTCCATTAATTGTGCAGCCGGTGAAATAAGTCTCTGGTGACTGCATGGTGGACTGTCGCTTCACAGGCACAGCCGACTCTGCCTTCTGATCTGACAGTATGTTGCTTTTCTCCAAGTCATTGAGCTCCGCTGATGAAACACTGACAAACCTGGATGTGTGCTCAGATGGATTCAGCTTCTCCTCTCCCTCATCTTCCTCTGATGACCATTCATAGTTCAATTCAAAACTTATTTTAGGAAATAAATCCATATTTTTGGCTGTTTGACAGTGGATGAATTAATTAGCCTACAACACAACTGCTGACCTAACTGACACTAACTGTCAGCTTTGATTTGATTGTTGATTGCAATGCGGAGGATACATACACAGTGAAATAACCGTGATATTGTACTCCAATATCGTCACGGTTTTACTGTCTCTCGACCAATCAGATTGCAGGGCCGGAACTAACTGTTGTATATATATATATATATATATATATATATATATATATATATATATATATATATATATTTTCCCTTATATGTAATATCGATATAGGTTGTTTTGGTGTGAGTTGCTGAGTGTTTAAGATAGCTGCCATAGAGATGTCTGTCTTTTCTTCAGTATAATGGAACTACGTAGATGGTGCTCACTTCATAGTGCTCAGAGCGCCAAAAAAATTCATTTGAAAAACTCAACAGCAATGTCTCTTTCCAGAAATCATGACCTGGTTACTGGATGTGTATTTGTGTTGTAGATAATCAAAAGAAAAAAGTTTTCTGTCCTACAGTAGGCAACCACGCACTGCCTCCTGACATAATCATTAGCGAATATTTAGAAATTAATGTAACAAAGGCCATTAATATTACTGATTTGTTCTAGTATTACAGCGTACTGTAGTTCTGCATGTTTGTGCAAATATTTTTTAGTTTATTTATTTATTTTTCAGCACTTTGAGCACCAAAGCTCCAACACTAACACATACAATACATAAACATCACTACAGGTAAGACGAAAAATAGAAATTTTGATTTTGGGGAGAACTGTCCTTGTAAAACCTGTCTTATGCAGTTGCTGGTTTCTTACCTGACTTCTTACCTGACTGTGGACAAACAGTAACAGTGATGTATGGCTAAATTTGGAATTATAATGCCTTACACTACTCTATATGGAAAAAGTAATCACATACCATAATGTATTTCTTGGTTATTGAGTATTACTGAGTAACACTGGCTGTGAGCACACGTGTCACCCTATTCTGTATCCGGCTAGGCTACAGAAAACTGTAGTAGGGTACCATGTAGACTCTGCAGCCAGGCCAAGCTCAGTGTTAACACAGTTCTTCCCCACTGCACATTCCAGCTTAAAGTCCAGGCAACAGTCAAAGGAACAAGGCAATTACAGTGCAGGCGCCTGCGTCACTTTTTGGTTTACTTTGTAAATGTTCAGAAGTCTCTGAGCCTTTTGAAGTCATTTCCTTGTGTTAGGGGGCTCCTTTTTCTCTCCGAGGGTAAGAAAGCAGCCGTGAGTAATGTGTACAGTTCCAGATGTGTGCCATATTGCCAACTCGGTTCCAACTGCAATTTCTGCTTCTTTTTTTTTTTTTTTTTAATCAAATTACACCTCAAAATGAAACATTTTAAAATTTTCAGATTAACATTAATTGGTTCACATCAAGATTTTGTTGCCAACAAATCTTAAAGTAGTTGTGTTTCTTCAAGCAAGAGGTCATTTACCATAGTTACAGAAAATGGAGGCCTATGAATGGAGAGAAAGGAATGTGCACCATGGTTTTTAATTGTTGAAGTACAGAGTGCTCGCATTATAAACAGAACTATCCTGCACACCTGCACAGGTGCTCCCAGGTATTCTGATTGTGCTCTTCTCATTCTGAAACTGGTTGGAGTGGCAGTTTGTTGAGGTCATTATGTTCAAAGGAACAAAAAAGCAGTAAATTGTCTCAGCTGAACCAATGATAATTAAACACAAACACAGTCTTGAGTCTAATCAGCCAAGTGAAAACATGACAGAATGCTTTTTTTTAATTTTGTTTCAATCAGATCTGCACCTGGCCTTTAGCATATAATACTAATTTAGCAGACCTAAATGTCTAAATCTATACCTAATCAATGCTCTGTTATCCAAAGAGAAATTCTGAATAAAGTACACCTGCCTATATTTAGGTTATATAAGTATGTTAGCAAAGTATCCATCCTTTCTTGTTCCACTTCTGGGTGTGTGTGCAGTGGTGGGCACATGGGAGAGTTTTCCTTGTCTGCTCTTTTCCAGAAACCCCTATTTGACAGTTATTTATTAATTTTAACCCAAACCACAACTTCCCTAAAGAGAAAAACTTCTTCCAATGACCAGTGGTAGCAGGCTCAGCAAGCTACCCTCGATGTCCCAAGCAGTGTTCCCATTTTCATCTTGTAGATAACAAGGCATTCCTGGCACAGGCAAGATATGTAAATGCAAAGGAACAAGGGTTTGAACCGCTGATCTTCCAATCAGCTGATGACATCATTTCTGATTCTTCTGATGCAACTCCAGCACAACACTTACATCTCTACAAAGGTAGGTATCCAGAAGGTATTCAAAACAGCTGCCTAGACCATCTCAACTGTCTCTTATTTTATGACTATGTACAATTTAAATCTTGATTGAAAACATATACAATTTAATGCTATAAAATTGCTTGATAAGAACCCTTGAAGTTCAAACATCAACACAAGATTTTCCTCTAGATGAGCAGCACAGTGACTGAAAAAGAAAAGGCATCTTGCAATTGGGTCTGTTACTGAAACAAACACACTCTCTGTGGAGCGACTGAAACTGCCTGTGTCATAAAGGCTTTGTTGAGTTTAAGGCCTATGGGAAGCCCCGGGCCCCTGACCAATTCAAGCAAACTGCTCTCAGTGAGTGAAACCAGAGAAATGGCAATGCTCATGGGAGCAGGGATAGTGACTCAAAGACACCCATTCACTAGCCAAACACTCTTCCCAAGGGTGTGGACCCTACAGGCACAACTATACAACAATCACACATTCTCTGTTGTTACCTAAATGGAGTTATTAATCTGTATTTTTTATTGATCATTTGAGCACGTAAATTGTTGACACAATCTCTGACCTTATCGACATTTGAGAGGTTTAAGTTTGTTCAAAACCAGTGTTTTCGTTGATCAGCAACTCTATCATTAACTTCTCACCCGCAAATATATTCATCACTTTGAAGCAGAGTCATTAATCATCTTGTAAAAAACAAATTAAATGAATGATTGTTCTTGCAGCAAAATCACACCCCCAATTAAAAATAATACATTTGATAGATTCTGCGTATTTGTCATCAGGCAACACCAGGAGGGTCACATCAGGCTACATCAGACAGTGAGGAGAAAGAGAAAACGAACCCATTAAGAGTCTGCTCTCTCTGGTATAATCTGACAGTATTACATAATTGATGAATATGCCACCTCAATAAATAGATCTTTCAATTGACGCACTACGTATGTATAGCATGATCTGACTGTAGTCGGAAATAATCTCAATCAGTCATTGAAAAATCCAACTCATTTTTCCCAATTTAACACAATTATGTATCAGTGTATCTCACTAAACAGCTCATCATTTTACATTGTACATAACATATATCCTTATGGCTTAATAATGTTCAGTTAACTTCATTGTTTATAAATCAGCTGTGATAGTGTGCTTGACACTTATGGTAAGTGTCACTTGACAGAAATTAAGCATGTTGTTTTCAATTTCTGCTTCTGGGAAAGGTTTTAAGTCATCTCTATGGTAACCAGAGACCTCCTGCATTTTTATTCCACCCAAGTCTATCTCTGTCATGTTAAGTGGCACATAATCTGCACAGACAGCTGTTTAAATCACCCACTGCATATGTTTTTACTTACTAACCATATATTCATTGATTGATCAGCCCCCAGTCTGTCTCTGGCAGATTCCCCTCACTCTGGCCTCTTCTCATTCCCAACTTGTGAAATGCCGCCGCTTTGTCAGTGATTTCACCATCAGGCACTGACACAAAATAGCACCTTTTGTGGTTGTAAAGCTGGGCATTTTAATATGGAGGTCTGTAAGGGCTGACTTGCTCTTGGAGCCAGCCTCAAGTGGCCATTAGAGGAACTGCAGTTTATTGGACTTCTGTGCTGGCTTTATTTTTCAGCCCCTGAGGTTGGCACTTGGGTTATGCTCAAAGAGCTATTGCTCCACAGTGCTAATAGTAAAAATTTCTGTCCTGTTTTATTTGGCGACACTAGTTGAGTGGCTACTTTGTCTGCAATGCAACAACAAAGGGAGCAAAGACAGTCAACAGTGTTGAACTCATGATCAAATGTTGCCTTCTGCATCACTTTCATAACATGCATGCTTTGTTCCTGTGAATCCCTTCTGCTTGCTATATGCAATATGACCCCTGTGCAGAAATGATGGACTGCCAGTGACAGAAAGGTAAATAAACAGTGTGAACACACTGAAGGGCTATTGCAGAAAAACCTACAGTTGTTAACAGAATTAAAATGGAATTTATTTAAACAAAACTCTTAAGGATTCTAATTTTGAGGTGTTCTGTAAAAATTGTCAACACCTCAGTTTTCCTATTACAATCCTGTTTCTTGCTTCTATGCACTCCTGTGGATAATAACTGAACTATTGTTGGGTTTACTGCGAATCATGTAAAAGCCTTAATCTAACTATTACCATAATCTGGATTTTCACAGTAATCGAGTTGTTTGTGAATGTTCTGTGTGAATATTGCTTTCGAGTATTATATGACTCATGTTTGACTGAAATAACCCCACCGCCTGCTGCCTGTCCCCTGCTGCCCTCCCAACAGAACATCACACACCAATCAATATGAATATTAAGACACTATAATCTGGGTGTGTGTGCTTTCTCTGGGTGCAGGGGAGAAATACCCAACTCTCAGTGCCTTACACCTCACACAGCTTGTGTGAGTCATTTAGCACACATTTAGCACATTAAACAATTAGACTGAAAGGGGCAAACCCCCCTCCTGTGTCCCCCCATGTTCAACAATGGGACAACACATATGTCAATGTGCATACAGGCTGACAAGGGAGTAACAATATCCTGAGCATAAGCAGGTGAAAATGAATAGATTACCTGTAGTGTGCATGTCAAAAGAGACCTAAAAGCACATAAGTTGTGTTTAAGTCTGTCCATCAAATGCCAAATGTGTAGAGTGCGTTAAGTGGTAGCCAAGGAGGGGGGGGGGTCAAAGCAGCAGAGAGGGTTTAGCAGCAGCTGTCCCGAGAGTGACGACTGTACAAGAGGGAGGCGGAGAAATAAAGAGCAAGGGAAGGAGGAATGGAGGGAGGGAGGATGGAGAGGAAAAACCAAGGGGGAACAGGAGGCAGGAGGGAGACGAGACTTAGCTGTCAATCGAGAGGAGTGGATGAAGGAGGAGGAGGTGGCAGTCTTACAATACAAAAAATGCAAAAAAAAAAAAAAAAGTCAATTTGCCTCACACATATTAAGTGTTCTAGTTAAAACATTTTCACTGGAATGGAAAAAAGTATGGTATATTTTTCTTGTATATGACCAGCTGGGTTTGCCAGTGTTATATTCCTTTTCTGTTAATTTTGGGTAAAAAAATGTGAAATCTACATGTTATATGACAAATTCACTAATTAATACGCTTATTTTTTTCCAGCGTGGATGGCTTCCGAGCTCCCGGTCCCACCAGCTGCCAGCAGTGTCACAGGGTTAGTGGGGCCTTGAGCCACACAGATAATCAGCTTTATTAGTGCTGCCGCTAAAACCGATTTAAGAGCAGACTAGAGGGATCAGACGGGCCAGCTGTCCACACCAGCGCCTCGGCAGGCACCCTGGCCCCAGCCCACACAAAACACCAAAACAACAACGAGCCAACTGTGTGCGCTGCCAATTCAACTGTGTGAGCAGGCTTATTACCATATCTCAAACACTGGCTCAGAGGATGTAAATAAAACAAAATCTGTTTTACTGATACATTTGAGATGATTAATTTACAAATTATGGAAATCTTGAAAATGTTTAGAGGTTATTGATAATCTAAAGCAGGATTTCTTAGTGGATTTTTATCACTAATTAAATTTTCTTGAGCGTCACGTTCACATAGCACTGACCCAAGATTTTTTTTCCCCTGCCTTAATCACACCAATTCCAGCTCTTTCTCGGTCAACTGACTCATTTGCGCAGTCAAAACATCCTCACCTCATTAACAAGTCTCTGACCCTGACAGTGACCCACTGCCAGCCTCATGACCTCATGGTGTTTCCTCTTCACCTACAGTCCATCTTCCCAACCTCCCTCCGCTGCTAATTACAGAGTGGTGAAAGGAGGCTAACTCCATATTAGACATGGCAAGCGTGCCACACTCAGCTCACAACTTCAACCTTACATCACGTTTCTGTCTGGGTTGAGAGCGAGACAGTGAGAAAGATAATCTGGTCTGGCCACAATCTCAGTCACAGCCGCATCCTTTAAAGTGGGCCAGGTCTCGTCCATTCAGACAAGTTTCAAGGCCAGATTAGCCAGGAAAGGGCAAGTGAAAAAACAGGACACTGTAATAGATTGGCCCTTCAATATCAGGGCACCAGGACAGTTGTCTGAACACCCAGTTTGCTCTCAGTCCTTTCCTCAAAAGCCTTTTTCACCACTCACATGTGGATGTCAAGAAATATGCAACCCCTCCAGATCAGGGTCGAACTTGTTTGCATGACAGTTGTTCGGCGAAAAGGGACTGAGACATGATCAGCTAATGATTGATACAGAGAATACATTACACTGCTTACGGTCATAATCTTCCACAGCTGACAAAGGAGCTTGTCCTTTTTCAATCCAACTCCTCCTCCCAAAAATAATGATCACATACATTTTTTTATTTAAAGAAAAACAGAAATATGTCTCTCAGGAAAAGTATTACAAAACTGATAACATTTTTTTTTATCAATACAGTGAATATACAATACAGGGAAATGCTTTTGCTGTGTGTCAAAATGTTGACATAAAAAGTCCTCCTTTTTACATCATTTTACGTGGCTGGTTGCTGTTACAGTTTAACAGCACCTGGCGGTGTCGGATTGGAATATGGCAAGACAAGAACGAAAGTTAAAGTGGAAAAAGTCCAAGTAGGGCGGGCAGGAGGGGTGGTGGATGGGACTTTCACTCGAGAGGGAGATGTTTGCTTCCCGTAAGATAGGCCAAAATCTGTTCTATTTTTCTACACCCAGCCATGTGCTTTTGTTGCCTAAACCCAACAGTTGGTAAAACAAAACCACGTGCATTTGTTGTTGAAGGATAAACAATTGCGGTGTTGTACCTACTTAGTGTTTATTTTGAAAGAGACTGTATATAAATGGTATATTTCCTGTGAAAACAGAAGTGTATTTTGTAAAAAAAAAAACCAATGCATATAACATGCTAAGTATGCTTAGTAGTTCACTGTAGCTGACTGTAACCAACAGGGCAGGTGGGTCACAAACTTTCTTCAAAAATGCAGAAAAACAGTAAGTTGAAGTTGTTAGCGCCACAATTAGTTTGCGGAACAGCCCTTGAGCCAAGTGAAACACATCATATGGTGGATTTGAGCTGAGAGATGAGGAGGGGGATCTGGGCATTGGCAAGATGGAAGGAAGTTTAGCACAGTTCATTTACGCATACAACACACACTATTGGGATTCAAGGCTGGCTGAAAACTGGCAAAGTATCCCTTTAAAGACTGCTGCCCATTAGGTGGGTCGTATAATCCATCAAGTTACAGAAATAAATTTACTTCTTGTTCAGTTGTGTGTGTGACACTCAGATTAGCTTCTTGTAGAAAAATATTGTTGAACATGGGTAAATTATGTGAAAGGAGTCTGAGAAAATATGAAAAGCACTGATGGGGGTACATCACTCAGAAGTGTTTAACCTCTCAAATAGGGCGAAGAAACATTTCCTCTTTGTCTGAAACTAAAATGGTATTTATTTTCTTCCTGTAGGGATAACAAGAGAGATAAGACTTTTGTCTATGAGGTGGACACAACACGAAACAAGGGTACACCTTCAATGTCAGCCTGATAGTAAATATATTCACCTCTATTAGATACATTTCAATCAATCAATCAATCAATTTTATTTATAAAGCCCAATATCACAAATCACAATTTGCCTCACAGGGCTTTACAGCATACGACATCCCTCTGTCCTTAAGACCCTCACAGCGGATAAGGAAAAACTCCCCAAAAAAAACCCTTTAACGGGGAAAAAAAACGGTAATTTACAATCCATGAGGGGACCTTAAGGATCTAAAACTTTTGTTAGACATAACAGGCCCAAACTCCAGCAGCAATGCCAAGGAGGGAGCAGGGGTGCAGAGCATGAATGATCTGTGTGTGTGTGTGTGTGTGTGTGTGTGTGTGCGCGCACGTGTGTGTGGGTGTGTGTCCATGTGTATGTATATGCTATGGCTTCGTTCCTGTGTGTGCGCACATACTGTGTTTTCATGTGTGAGTGTGTGTGAGTGTGTGTGCGTTTGTTCTCATGTGCTGGCATGCTTGCATTTGTGTATGTGCGTGTGTGTGTGTGTGTGTGTGTGTAGGATCTGAACGGCAGATTCTTCCAAACCAGGAGCACAGATCTTATTTAATCTGCAGTTAACGGCTGTTTAAACAACCTCCATAAATGTTTAACGATGCTGCCCATGCCCTATTCAATGGGAGGCATTTTACTTCATGCAAAAACAGGCCGCCAGGGGCCTCAAGGGCCCCCATTGACTTGCATTTAATGTGTTTAAGAAGGCGGCCATTATCAGCCTTACAATGACACAATTCACTGGGGCTGTGTGTCTGCTATCCCATTTGGTTTGTATCAGGGCCCCAGCCTTGCTGATGGCTATCTAATTGGAAGAGTTGATCAAGAGCTAACATCTGAAGAATCAATGCGTTCACGCTTTTCCGCTGGATGGTACACAGTGTGTTTCCTCCGGTAATGCTTTATAAGAAAGATTCTATGCAGAAAGATGGGTAAAACAGGGCACAGACATTTGTCATGTTTATTTTATATTTTATTTGGACAAAGTTTAATACACATTTTATTACTGGATTTAATTACAGATTTATTTTTTTTTTCTTCCATTGTAATTCAGAGCTCATCTTTTTACATTTAAAGTCAATAAAACAATTAAACTGAAGTGTGAAATCAATAAACAACCTGGATCAAATTACATTAAAAGCGTTAGTGAAACTGTGATTTTATCATGCTTTTTCCATTGTTAGACTAATTATTTTTCAATTCTGATACATTAAGAAAATGGGATAATGGAATGATGATTGATACAAATCATCTGAAGCATCATACTGAACAACCAAATCGCCAGAGTAAATGTCAACCACAGACATGTTACGTTTGCACTTTATTTGTTGTGGATATGTTGAAACTTAACATTTCAGCAAGGCTTTGGTTAATGTGTGGTTATGTTGAGGCACAAAAAACATTTGGTTATGGTTAGGAAAAGATCATATTTTAGCTGGAGAAGCAGAGATGTTTTACTTGAGTAAAGATGTTTTTTTGTGCCTAAAAAGGCAGTAGAAAGTCAGCAACGACTTGCCACAAAACAGCCAGTTTTGTTGTTTGTTGGTCTTGAACAGTGGTCTGCCGCTTGGCAGGCATCTCGCTTTGGTGTCACGCCATCCACCATCTCTTCCCCTCCATGACAAAGTCAGCTCATGTACTACGTCACTTTAGAAACATTAACATGATATTTGCAGAAATGTACAATGCCAACATGTTCTTCTGATGACTGGAAGAAAACAGGCCTTAAAGGATGAAAACAGATCTGATACAGTACAAAACCATTCTAAGATATATTTTGTCTGTGATTCTGGTTAGTCAGACTTCAAGGGAATAGTCTGACATTTAGGAGATGTACTCGCTCACTTCTCACCAAGAGATCGATGAGTAGATAAAGACAACTCTCATATCTGACTTTTATTTATGAAGCCACAGTCAGCAGTCTTTGCTGTGTGTTCATTAGCAACTTTTTGGCCGAGACATGACAATGTCAGGCATCGCAACAGGGGGCCATCACTAGTTCTCTGAAGTCAGTTTGATGTGTCTGGGCCTTAACAGTCTCCTGGCAGCAGCTTTATGCTTAGCATACAGAGAGTGGTATCAGTCTTCTCAGCAAGATAGTCAGTGGATGGTTCTTCCCTTTTCATTTTAAGATATGTGTCATTTCATCCATTATCAGTAAAGATTAAGTGCTTGCCATCAACTGAATCCTTGATTTTCAGTGTTTATTTGGGTATATCCAATCAGTGGTCACAACCAATCAGAGCAGAGTAGTCCCGAGGAGTCCCTAACGTAGCTGTCAATCGTGTTAAACACTGCTCATAACTGCTGTCAAACTGTCAAACTAGGCAGTGCTGATTAAATATGACTCAGGATTCTGTCACTGTGTTGCCTACTTCTCATCTCAGATGTTTTCAGAAACATATTTTAGTGTAGTGTTCAGCTGTAAAATGAAAGCGTTGGTCCGGCTGGTTGGCAGTGCTTGGTAGTCCCATTTAATTGTATGTAAGGTACAAACTTTCTCATTGTACAGCTAAACAGTACACTAAAATATGTTTATGAAATCATTTGAGGTGAATGTCATGACAAAATCTTGATCATGTTTAATCAGTGCTGCCTAATTTGACAGTTTGTCACAATTCACAAGTAGTGATTGACATGGTTGACGGCTGTGATAGAGACTCCTCGGTTCTAATAGGTAGTTTTTGTTCACATGCAGTAAGGCCGTTAGAAGTGCTAAGAGGCAATACAGTAGGCAAAGGAGTATGATTTTACTCAGATTATCTGTCTCATTAGTGCACTATGAATATAGTGACAGTTAAATCAAATATGAAAAAAGTTATTTTTTCATAAATGTTACCAACTGTAGCTTTAAAGAGAAGTAACCCCTGATCCTTGGAGACATTTAAACTCAGAAACAGTAAGAAAATGGTCCTCTGCTACCAACACTGCTCTGCCTCCCATCCACCCACCCACACACACACACACACACACACACACACGCACACACACAGAGCCAGTCAGTGGTTTACGTAGAATGATGACCAGTGCATTTACCAGGGCAGGACTCCCTCCACTAAGCGCTCTAGGGGAGCACAGTGATTTACTGTTCCTGTTATAAACGCTGCTCCATTCCTTAATGAGCCTCTGACATGCTGTATGTTTCTAGCATGTTTTCCTTTGGCTCAGAGGCAATGGCTGCCTGATTGCTGCCCCCATTAAGAGGGCATTCCCACTGACACCAGCGCATGCCTTCAGCCATACGCACTCAGGCATAACAAGCAATCAACTAGGCTTGGTAATAAGGTGGGTATGCAGCACCTGCTGTGCCACTGGTTGAAAACAAACAGAGCCAAGAGGATATGTATATAATGAATTAAGTCATACAGTGTATGCGTAAAGTAGAAAAGAATGCCAGTACAAAAAGTCTTTTCTAAGTGTTTTTAAGCCTTTTCAGACAATCATTGTTTGAAGTCAGTTAGCAGCGTGTGGTTCCAACCACATGAGAGGCCAGGAACTTCCCTGTCATGGAACAGTAACCAGCTAATATCTCCTATAATGTCATCATCTGACCTCTCATGCTTTGGTGTTCCCTGCGGGGTGTATGAGCACTGCAAACACACTGCAATATTGGAGCCTGAGTATCAAAACACTAATGTATATTTAGTGCCACAGTAGTAACAACGCTGAAAGGCAAATCCTCAGCCTGGCAAGTCATGTCAGGCAAGACTATTGGACAATCTATTGTCATTTTCAACCTAACGGGTTTCAGACTGGTTTATTTGGGTTTCTATATTAACTTTGCTCAGACTAGACATGCTGTTGGTAAATGAGTAACACTCACCTCAGTTATGTTTGTGCTCCAGTGATTCTCCTAATCCATGGAAGTTGAAAAATACACCAAAAATCATCCGTGTGAAATCTTGTCTTCTTGTCATGTATGACCTGTGCCCATTCGCATACACAGTGTCCAAAGACCTGCCACACAGGCAGTCTAGAAGCCTATCCAGCACAAAGACAGGTGGTGACTGACTGACAGCTGCCAGCACAACAGCTGATACTCAATATCTGCACGCCACCAGTTGCAGCTGGACCAATGGGACGTGGCAGTAACTGTCGCTGGGTCAGCCCAGGCTCATACAGTAAAACCCAAGACTCCACTCTGAGGACCACAGATCCCAGTGTGCCCCAGTTTCCCAGTCCTGCGTGACCAAATCCCCTCTCAAGGTCTGTCTGGACCTGCCGTGCAGAGCCGCCAGTCCCAAGGATGCTGTCCAGACGCCATACGACGCTCGCACTCTCACTCCTCACAAGGCTGGATTATTCTTTAACCACCTGGACCTCAGGACAAAGATAAGATGAGCACATTTGGAAACACTTCACTTAGAATGAAATAAATTCAGAGTGTCCATTCCCTTTCAAATTTGAAAGCTGATTATCTTAACATCCATGTTAAGATTGTGAGTATATAATTTATCCTTTTGTGTACTAATTTGTGTTCTATGCACATTTCATACACATGCATGTTCCAGGTTTTCTAAATATTACATAGCATTTGTTATGTGCTGGACAGATACAGCCAGTGTGTGTGGCTTTTTTCATCTCACATTCACAAAATATTTAAAGCCAATAAAATGACAGGACTCTAAAGTGACATAGCACATGTGACAGAAGGTCCTGTCAAAATCATACCTGTGTTAATGTGTATTTGTGTGCTTGTGTGTTTGTGTGTGTGTGCATGTGTGTTATGAGGAGGAGCTGACCAGAGACCGCTTAATAAGCATTAAGGAATGGACAGTAGAGGGTTCTTTGCCTTAGCCTGCACAGCACATGAGCTAATCCCTCTCTTCTGCAGACCGACTGCTGCTTCAGCTAATTTGACCTCAGGTTTTTGGAGGGAAACAGAACACACACAGGATGAACTGTGCCAATAAAAATTGTACACATGCTTCTTCAATATCTCATGAGATCACAAGATCTCATAAAACAAGAGACAAGAGGAAATGCTGTACCATCCGCTATGTTACACATACCTCTGTACACAAGGCTTCTATTGCATGTCTGGAACTGCCCTTTCTAAGTTTTTTTTTAGAAAGGGCAGTTATCCCTATCTGAATCGCTTGTAGGCTAGGGCAGAGGATGTTGTGTGCTGTACAGATTTCCATTTTTTTATACTTTTCATTGGAGGCCAGAAAGAAAATTGCACTATAATCGTCTGTATTAGAGTGTAGTGATGTGATTTCCATGCATGCAGCCTCATCCCTACTTAAAAATGGGGCTCTGCACATCGTGCTGCATTATGTATCTGTTACAAATGCAGGCTCACACACTCACCATTGCATTTTATGTGAAGCTTTAAGATGATCCTCTCTGTATCAGAGGAGAAAAATGCATAGAAAGTGTTGCTATTTATGCTAAGACATTATTAGGTAAACTGGGGCGGCACGGTGGTGTGGTGGTTAGCACTCTCGCCTCACAGCAAGAGGGTTGCTGGTTCGATCCCAGGCGTGGGAGCCCTTCTGTGCAGCCCTTCTCCCCGTGTCAGCGTGGGTTCTCTCCGGGCACTCCGGCTTCCTCCCACAGTCCAAAGACATGCAGATTGGGGACTAGGTTAATTGATAACTCTAAATTGTCCGTAGGTGTGAATGTGAGCGTGAATGGTTGTTTGTCTCTATGTGTCAGCCCTGCGATAGTCTGGCGACCTGTCCAGGGTGTACCCTGCCTCTCGCCCGATGTCAGCTGGGATAGGCTCCAGCCCCCCTGCGACCCTCAAGAGGATGAAGCGGTTAGAAGATGAATGAATGAATGAATGAATTATTAGGTAAACTACCTGCTTATTTCTCCAGCTTTTTATCCTTTCATACCAGCAACTATTGCACAAGCAATCACTTGGACTCAAGAATGAACTGATTAGAATTTGGTGGTCAAGGGTTAAAGGTCACTGTGACCTCATCACCCTTTGGCCAAAACTCAAAATTTCAACTCATATGACAGAATTTCACACACATGTCTAATAGGATAAAATGATGAAGTGATGATATTTTATATCAAAAAGGTCAAAGATCAACTTCACTGTGACATCAGAATATTCTGCAAAAACATTTTTGTGGCCATTATTCAACATCATATCTCAGCAACAGAAGGGAAGACATTTGGTCAGATACTGAATTAGTGACACTAATCCTGGGTGTCCACCTTGAAACTGTGCTGATTGTATAGATCTTTTGTGCTGCCCGGGGGAAGATGTGTGTGAAGCATTGACATTTTCACACAGATGGATGTAAACTGTAAGTGCAACTTAATTCACATTGGCATACAACCACAATGCAGTAATTCTAGTTTTTAAGTGAAACTGATTGTGTTGCAATTTTGACTAGAACTGCCTGGAAGAAAAGATATTGTGTCGCAGTGAGACCTTCCTGGCTAAACAATGAATGAGTAAAAGATTACATTTTTAAAAAAGCCCCTTGAGACATAATTTGTGATTTTTAATAATGAGCCAAAAAAATCACTTGGCTTGACCTAACTACCTTCAACCAAGTAGAAGATACATGATGAGGATGGGTCCTTAAATAATTACATAAATGACTTTCTGACATGTTATACAGTATATAGGGCCTGAAATCAATTTATTTTTCACTTCCTGCCACTGTGGCAGGCATTTTTTCAGTCTACAGCTCAGAAAATTTATTTGCCATTATTAAAATCTCTCCTGCCCTTTATTTCCCTCTATCAGTTGTTTGTGGCACTTTGCTGCTTGGCAATCTTTCACAACTTCTGGCTTCAGGTTTTTGGTCGCACAGACAAAAGAGCCCTAATACCTTTGTTTACCTTCTGATGTCTTTCCATTTTTTTCCACTCTTTTTAACCACTTTTTAACCACTCCATTTTATTCACAGATTTCTTGGTATTTGGAAAATAATGTTCACTGTTCACACATCAAACGAAAAGTTAAATGTACACAGATACAGACAGACAGGCATCAAGACATGTTGAAATTGTTATGCAATGCAATAAGAAGAGTTTATGGTGAGGACGTCTGTTAACTTAAGTTTAAAACTGGTAAGAGAGATGAGGGAGCAGGTCTTTACAAAACCAAGGGCCATTATAAAATAGATGCCTTTTAACAGCCTCAGTCCTCACAGATGGCACCTTTAGGTGTGGACAGTTACTGGATCTAAGATTGTAGGTATTTTGTACAAATACAAACTAAGAGCATACGTGCGTGAGTATACACATGTGAAGATCATCCGACTATATTGTACAGTGTGCAGTAATGAGTTTTGTAGCCTGAGTTTGAAATTTAAGTCAAAGCAGCATGATAACATGGATCAAGTTTGGCAAAAGTAGTGGGACAAGCAAATTTGTAAATGTTACCACCATAGTTGAGCTAAGACAGCACAAGGTCTTGTACCAGATGTTTACATGAAGATGAAGAAAAGCATGACTTAAATCCATCTAAGATACCCTGTGTGAACTTGAGTTTCTTAGTTAAAGTTCCTATTTGTGGGTTGAAATTAAGATTTGCGTCTAACCAAATGCTATTTTTTATATTTATATTTATATTTATTTGTATCAACAAACTTAATACCCACACCTTAAAGGGAGTTATTAATAGAGAGGGAAGGAACCTTAGTATTACTGGGCGCCAATAGACATTGCCTTAGTTTTGTTTGCAGTTAAAACAGTTTCATGTCAATAAAGGCATGTTGCAGTAACTTAAAGTCAGACTGCAAATTGGTAGCCAAATCCAAGAACTTTATCGTCAGCATACACATGATACACTGAATATTTCATCTGGTCACAAACATTATTGACATATAAAAGAAAGAGTAGAAGCCCCAAAGTAGAACCTTTGGGAACTTCCTTATCCAAAACAACAGCTTCAGAAGCAACATTACTAAACCTGACAGACTGCATGCATGCAGTCAGTTAAATAACTCTGAAACCAACTGACCACTTTATGACTAATATCAGCCTTCACCAGCATGTTAATCAAAATGTCATGATCTACTGTATCAAATGCCTTAGTTATTAATTAATAATTTAGACCTATAAATTAAGCAACACAGATTTTCTGTTCTTCATCAATGCAGCTTTTATGTTATCTGAGACTTTCCTACTAGCGGTCACAGTGCTGTACCTGGATCTAAATCCAGATTTAATGAAATTCAGGATATTGCGCAAGTCCAGGAAGAGTTTCAGCTGATCTGTCTCCAAAGATTCCATATCTCAGCTAAAGCAGACAGACAGAAAATAGGTCTGTTATAATTCAATTCAATAGAGTTATAAGCTTTTAATAAAGTCCTGACATAGGCTTGTTTCCATAAGACTGGCAGCTTGTGAGTTGAAATTATAAGATTAAAAACCATTAAAGCTGTCAGATGAAATTAATACATGAGTAAAAGTAGCCATTTATGTATGTGTGTGGGGGTCTATTGGCTATTGGTGCCAATGTGGTGAACTTTGAGTGCCAGTCAAAGCAAATAAGGTTCTACGGCCTATGGCATTGCTCTAAAGGCCCAGAAACACTAAACCCCGATTAATGAACTAGTGGCAACGAAGACCAACTGTTGCGTTACGTTGCATAGGATTCAAGACACTAGTTAGCCAGTTAGCACATTAACAACACAACACAACATTAGAAAAACAATGGATATTTATCGTGTGCACTAGCAAACAATACCACAAACCTTTATGAACTATTTCTGCTAAGGAACCGAGTGGCTAAAAAAATAATCTTACCTTGTCTGTTGGTTTCAGTCTCACTCCCTCTTCTTTTTAGCTGTTTGTTTACTTTACTCAGTTCTGCTTCCCTTCTCATGCACTGAGCTAAGCTGCCAATCAAGGTGCTTTCATTTGCCATCAGGCTCCACTGGCTCCGATGCTGGCTGACAAGGGCTGACAATAATAATAATAATACATTTTATTTGAAGGGGCCTTTCTTGGCACTCAAGGGCACCGTACAGATACACAGAATGACATTAAAAAGACATTAAAAGGAAACAAAAAAAACCCATAATAGAAAGTGGCAGAGCAATTGGCATCAGGTGGAATAGGCAGTTTTAAACAAATGTATTTTGAGTTGTGATTTGAAATGCGGGAGTGAATCGATGTTTCTGAGTTGGGGTGGTAATGAATTCCAGAGACGGGGAGCAGAGTGGCTGAATGCTCTGCTCCCCATGGTGGTGAGGCGGGCGGAGGGGACAGACAGGTGTGTGGAGGAAGAGGATCTGAGGGAGCGGGAAGGAGTGGTAACATGGAGGAGGTTGGACAGATATGGGGGGGCGAGGTTGTGGATGCCTTGAATGTTAACAGGAGGATTTTAAATTGAATACGGAAGTGAACTGGGAGCCAGTGGAGCTGTTGGAGGACAGGAGTGATGTGGTGGATGGAGGGGGTTCGAATTATGATACGGGCAGCAGAGTTCTGGACCAGTTGAAGATTATGGAGGGATTTGTGAAGGAGGCCGAAGAGGAGAGAGTTACAATAATCGAGACAGGAAGTGATGAGGCTGTGGACAAGGATGGCGGCAGTGTGGGGGGTGAGGGAGGGGCGGAGACAATTGATGTTTCGGAGATGGAAGTAGGCAGACCAGGTAATGTTATTGATGTGGGAGTGAAAGGATAGTGTGCTGTCAAGGATGACGCCCAGACTCTTAACCTGGGGGAGGGTGAAACGAAGGAGTTGTCAATAGTGAGAGAAAAGCTGTCGGTTTTGGATAAAGTGGATTTGGTGCCAATGAGGAGAACCTCGGTTTTGTTACTGTTTAATTTAAGGAAGTTAAGGGTGAACCAGGTTTTTATTTCAGTGATGCAATCAGTGAGGGAGGTGACTACAACAACACGATGGTTTAGGACACACTGCAAAAACTAGGGCAACAGACGCTTACAGACGGCCCCCCTGTTGACTAAGGGCCAACCATCAGCTTGGAGTGTCAGAGCCTTTATATAGCAATTGCGAGAGCTTGATGCAATCATATGCTAACCCTACTTATGTGTCTATCTTTTGTGCATCTTTCCTGTCCGCCAAGGTGGCAGATGATCCAACTGTGCTAATTTCAGAACCTGTATACATACTAACATGTTGTCGACATTTTCATGGAAATCACTTCATCAGTAGGAAGTAGTTTCAATAACAACTGTTCACAGTAACTGGGACACTGTTCCTGGAAAGACATGCTGCTTTTCAAAGGAAGAAAATATATCTGTTTTTGAACCAACCCTTCGAAACCTCTCAGCTGCCCAGTTGAAGGGTTTCTATTACAGAGTATTGTCATGGCCACGCTGTTCAGACACTTAAAATAAAATAACCCTTTCAAACCAGACTACAATCCCAACCACTGAGTGCATGTGTACGTGCATGTGCCCATGCATACCGTACATGTAGCTGTGTACATACAATAAATGTGTGTCTGTGTGTCTATGTGTGTAAACCTATACCTGCCTGTCCTCAGGGGGGTAATACACACTACCATGACACTTCTCTCCAAGGAGTCACTGTATATTGAGATCTGAAATATGTGTCGCATCATGACCAAAACACAGAACAATGCCTTTATAATTCACATGCTATTGATACTACAGGGGGACACAAAGGAACAAGAAGCCAAATAATCACATTATAGGAGATGTAAGCTGGGCACTGTCTCAGAAACAGAGACCTTTCTGGCCTCTCACACGATTGGAACAAAGACACATACAATGCATTTCTACTGGATAAAAACCCTGCACTCTAAAAAAGACATTGTTGTCCTATCAGTTGGTGTACATTTTGAAATTTATCACAGTTATTATTAACTCTGAAAAAGATGAAAATAATTGTATAAACAATGGGTAATCACTGTCACTTAAAATCTCCTTATAACCAGAAATGTATCAGGTGTGTATTTCATAACACTGATGATACCAGGTCACCCCCATGCCAATTTTCAACTAGCCTTCTCAGGGTCCAAAACAGTGAAACTAGCCCCAAGCAAAAATGACTCTGGGGTAGAAACAATGCAGCGTTGCCCCAGTATCACCAGCACACAGCTAATAGATAGCAGGTGAAGGATGAGAGAGAGCAATGTCAACACTGCAATCGGAGCTCCCCTTTGGCAGGCCTCCAGACCTGCTTAGCTCTTCAAATCAAGTGGTACTTTAGTGCTTTGCAATGCCAACATGCTTATGTGGGGAGGGACCACGGAGAGATGTCCAAGCCCATCATCAAGCTCTCAGTCAGCCATCTCATGTGGAACACATTATGATGTGAATGCAGAATATGTGCAGATATTTGGCATCTGGGTCCTAACCTTATCACTCACTGCAAGGATACACCAAACTCAGTTAACAGAGATTGGGGAGTGATGATAATGAATTAGAAACTAAAAGTGGGTGTTGGGGTGGAGGTGGAGCTTATGCCATGCTATATGGACAGAAAGTGACAGATCTTCCTATATTCAACATAGGCAGCCGCCTAGGGCTCCACCTTGAGGGGGGCTCCAAAATTTCATCCCCTATCCTCCATGCCCAATTTATTCATTAATTTATTGATATATTTCTTGACATTCCAAAAAAAATATAAGGGCAAAATGATCCAAAGATCTGATGCTGATGGTCTATCTGTAGTACTGGTACCACCTCCAGTCCTGACAATTTGGGTAATCTTGCCTAGGGCACAGAATGTGCTAGGTCCAGCATTGAGGACAGAGAAGCAGTAAGCAGTGCAGCAGCAGACATGTCTGGGGTGGCTGTGGCTCAGGGGTAAAGCGGCTCGTCCACCAATTGGAAGATCAGCGGTTCGATCTCGGCTCCTCCAGTCTGCATGTCGAAGTGTCCTTGATCCAAGATGCAGAACCCCCAGTTGCTCCCGCTTCCATCAGTTTGAGCGTATTAAAAAACTGAGTAGCCTCGGTATGGTAGCCTTGGTGAATGTGACTGGTGGTGTAAACACAGCTTTGAGTGGGCATAGGACTAGACCACTGGTAGTGTAAACAGCGCTTTGAGTGGTCGGAGGACTAGAAGGCGATATACCATGAAATGACAATTACCATCAAAAGACAAAGCAGAGCATAAACACTGTAAATACTGTACAAAACCCTACAGCAAAGGGTGCGTTGGGTGTTTGTTACAGTCAGAGAAACATGTCATGTTTGGGTGTAGCAGCCAAGTTGCCTACTTGAACTAACTTGCAGGCTTCATTTCAGGTGCAACACTCAACACATTCTAAAATGTTGGTTTTTATCTAAAATACAAGAGAGCACCAAAAGGCACTACTGGGCTCACCATAAAAGAAAACAGGTCTCTACATGTTATCCAAATACAGATTTATATGATAACAGTACAACTATCAATGTATACATTGATAGTTACATATAGTTACAGTTATATATGTGTATAATCTAATCTATCAGTGCATATCACATGTTCACATTAATGTAACTTTTCATTGGTCACCGTATGTGAAAATTCTACATAGTGCTTGCATTCTGCAAGCGGAACAGTGGATGGCAATAGGCAAGTTCATCGCACACATGCCCCACCCTCTACTGGACTCTTTGGGTAATACTACTCCTTCGATCATGAGTACAGGCTCATACACTGAGAACTGAATAAACCTAGCCAGTTGATTACGACGTGTCCACTTGGATATGTGCGGACCCCACAGTATGTAAGGAGGTAGCTCACTGCCATCAGACATTAATCAATCAATCAATCAATTTTATTTATAAAGCCCAATATCACAAATAACAAATTGCCTCACAAGCCCTCACAGCGGATAAGGAAAAACTTCCCAAAAAAACCCTTTAACGGGGGGAAAAAAATGGTAGAAACCTGAGGAGGGCCCTCTACCAGGACAGGCAGATATGCAATAGATGTCGTACAGAACAGATCAACATAATAAATTAACAGTAATCCGTATACAAAATGATACATGAAGAGAGACAGAGAGACAGAGGGAGATGCAGGACAGGCGGTAATGACAGTAGCTTACAACAACATTAATTTAAGTGATAATATTATCATAATTATTACGGCTATTGTGGTACAATATGTTGTTGGTATAGACAAATTCAGCGAGCGATTTGTGTATGCCGCCATCTTGCGGCGGCGCCATTGCTGCAGTGACATGTGTCAGTCATCAATTCATTATGTTGTCAGTGTGAACTGACTCTCTACAACGACAGCATCATGAATAGCTGGATTGATGATCTTAAATGAGTACCGATATTACTTTAGAAATTAATAAAATGTTTGAGCGATAAGCAGGAAAGATTAGAATAATAGGGTGATAATAGACTGTATCATTAAACACTGTGTAATATAACGTTAGCATACGTTATGTGTGCTGACGTTAGCAAGCTAGCAGCGTGACATTTAATCATTATGGACAGGCTACGTGACTAAAAACAACAACCACACGTGTTTGTGTTTTGTTTTAGGTATTCAAGAATATTTTATTGATCGCTTGGCCTCCGATGACCACAAAAACAGCAATTACAGGTCTCTGATTGAGGGTCAAAATTACCGGAGCTCCGGATGGGTCGGGCAAATTTTACACCACCTTTTAGATAACCATCACATCATACTGAAGGCAATCAATATTGATCACCTTCATGTGATGGTCACGTAGCCTGCCCATAATGATTAAATGTCACGCTGCTAGCTTGCTAACATCAGCACACGTAATGTAACGTTATGTTAACATTATATTACACAGTGTTTTATCTCCCTATTACTCTAATCTTTCCTGCTTATCGCTCAAACAAATGATTAATTTCTATATTAATATCGGTACTCATTTAAGATACCTTCATCAGTTACCAGAGGCCACTGTCTAACATCATCAGTCCAGCTATTCATGATGCTGTCGTTGTAGAGAGTCAGTTCACAATGACAGCATAATGAATTGATGACTGACACATGTCACCGCAGCAATGGCGCTGCCGCAAGATGGCGGCATACACAAATCGCTCGCCAAATTCGTCTATATATTAATATATGATAGTATATGTATGTGACAATAATCATATGTATAGGAGAAGTATGACTAATGATAACAGCAGCAGCAGGAGGCATCAGGCAGGACCACGGCAGCAGCACAACCACACACGTCACACTATCCAGGCACTGCTGCGATATAAGTTAACCTGTCAGACAATGGAAGAAGCCGAGTTAGTGACATGCAGTAGAGCCGAGTTAGTGAGATGCAGTAACAGGACATGAGTGTTAGCAAAGGAGAGAGAGAAGGAGAGAAGATGCTTAGTGTATTATATGAGGTGTATTATAGGAGGTCCCCTGGCAGACAAGGCCTATGACAGCCTAACTAGGGGCTGGTACAAAGCAAGACTGAGCCAGCCCTAACTATAAGCTTTATCAAAGAGGAAAGTCTTAAGTCTAGTCTTAAATGTGGAGATGGTGTCTGCCCCCCGGACTACAACAGAAAGATGATTGAACCTGATAGCTAAAGGCTCTGGCTCCTGATCTACTTTTGGAGACTTTAGGAACCACGAGTAACCCTGCATTCTCAGAGTGCAGTGTTCTAGTGGGATAATATGGCACTATGAGCTCTCTAAGATATGACGGAGCCTGACCATTTAAAGCTTTGTAAGTTAGGAGTAGGATTTTAAATTCAATTCTGGATTTTACAGGGAGCCAGTGCAGACAAGCTAAAAAAGGAGAACTGTGATCTTGTTTCTTAGTTCCTGTCAGTACACGTGCTGCTGTGTTCTGGATTATCTGGAGAGTTTTCAAAGACTTTATTAGAGCTACCTGATGATAGGGAATTACAGTAATCCAGCCTAGAGGTAACAAAAGCGTGGACCAATTTTTCTGCATATTTTCAGGTCAGGATAGGCCTAATTTTCACAATATTACGCATATGAAAAAATGCAGTCCGTGAGGTTTGTTTTAAATGGGAATTAAAAGACAAATGTTGGTCAAATATTACTCCGAGGTTTATTATGGTAGTGCTAGAGGCCAGAGCAATGCCATCCAGAGAAACTATATCAGCAGACGAAGAATTTCTGAGGTGTTTTGGGGCCAAAAACAATAACTACAGTTTTGTCTGAATTTAACGTAAGGACATCATGACATCATTATAAAGATTAAATAGAAATAAAATACTTTCAGAAATTTACAAATGCATTTGCCATTCTCTATGGCTAGCTAACCTGAAAACATAAACAAAATGGTATGGATATTACAACATTATTACATTATTACAACACCCACTATGAAATATTTGTAATGTTGCATAAGCAAACTTATTAAAAGTACATTGTGTCTGAAGACTCACACTCTTTTTGAAAAAAAAAAACAAAAAAACTTGCCCTGCATCTTCTGCAATCAGGAGGGTTTGGACATTAGAAACAACATTTCTGCTGAGCTGCTGACTGACTGTTTGAATCGGTTGGAATGAGAGCATGATAGGAGAGGGGAGGATGAGCTGGAAGGGTGACTGGGAGCCTGACCAGGCACTGTTTCTACATGGTCCTAGTGTGTGAAGTTTCTCCTATTAGTATCTTTAAATATAATGCTAGCTTTTGGACTGTTAAAGGGGAGGAGTCCAATACTGCCTTCTGAAAAGGGACATGTCCCCTGTGTCCCTCACTGTAAATTACGCCCCTGTCACAAGTTCATACAAACAAGTTCCCATGCATTTAAATTGATTCAATGTTTAACATCAGATATTTGATCTATCCCAGGACACTGTCGTTAATATTATTGCCCTAGAGTTTTCATTGTCAGGGTGCTGATGCCCTCCGTTTAAGGACAGCAGCATCATCATCATGAGTGAAAACGCAGAAGGACATGTGAACTCATGTTCATGTGGACACTTTCAACTTGAGCCTGGCAGAGGAAATCCAGAACATTTTCATCTGCCTGTGCTCGGGTTACAATGTGTCCCTGTGCTCTCTAATCCACGTGTTTGTCTGGAACATGTCCCGCCTCATAAAGCACACTATTAAGCACAATCAATCCACTTTGCTCAGGAACCAGAGGACACACTGATAGGGGATGGAGGGTAAAAGTTGAAAAACAAAACAGAGTTGGTAAATGAATGCAAAGCATGTGCATACACAAATGTATAATGCAGCTTAGTGCGACGGATTTCACTCATTCATCTCTTATGCTGTATTTTTAGAAAGGCTGCAAATCCTCTGTCCCTCTGTCTGATATTATGTGGGGTTATGCTGGGGTTTGATTTAGGTGGATTATTGGATGGTTGGATGGGTGTGTGTGTGTGTGTGTGTGTGTGTGTGTGTGTGTGTGTGTGCGGAGGCCTCTGTTTGCATGTGTGGGAGAAATGCAATGGTATAAAATTCACTGATGTCATTTATGAGTAGAGAGCCCTGCAGAGATCACACTGTCTAGACTCTGGTAGTGCTATAATGGGATTCAGCCAGATTACTGTGATTACACTTGTAGTTGTAATACAGGGCAGTTCTCTCTCTCTGGGTAGTCAGAGGGCTTTGGTTTCATTCAGTGATGTGCCATGCTGAATTCCTCAATGTGTCACACCCATCCTATGTAAAGGAAGGACTTTGTATTTTTATTTATTCTGATAATAAAGATGACACAAAGATGATGGTATGTGAATGAAAGATCACTGGCTTAAATGAACAGATCAGTTCTCCAAAAGACTGGGTCTGTAAAGTAAATAATTATAACTTAAATATCCCTACTGTTGGTGTGGCTCCTATCAAGGTATCTGACACCCACTTCCACCAGTCTGTTTGCAATGGTATATAGCTATGATGAAGGACCTTACTAAATACAATAATATATTAAAAGGCACTGCTGTGTAAGTGAATACACGAGTAAAATGGGATCCAAACATGACTCTCCTGGATAATGCAGCAATCCTATAGATTTATTCTCTATCTCACCTAGGCTCCAACCTCTACTGGACTCTATGGGTAATACTCCTCCAATCACAAGCACGTATTTGCCCACTGAGATCTGCATAAATGTAGCCGCCCTATCAGGACATACCTACCTGAATACGTGCGAACCCCACAGTATAAAGAGGAGCTGTTCCCCCTCGCTAGTTGCTATTCTCAGCATCCTACATCCTCTTTGATGAGCAGCATAGGAGCAACAAGGGCCCCTAGGTTGAGGACAGAGCCTGTGCTAACTGAACGAGGGTTACAATGTTGTAACCCCTGTTGCATCTTACACAGGCTCCGCCCTCTACTGGACTCTATGGTTACAGTAGGTGAAGCCCGATGAATGAACACCCTGTCACGACATAACATTGACCCAGCCACACTGATCCTAATCAGCTAAATAATTAGTTGCTACAGTATAGCCTGCCTACTTATTTATAACCTCGGATGCCACAGCAGAGAAATAGGGGGCCCCAGCTAACCCAGGTGGTATGCAGTCGAACTGGGTGGAGCCTAACCTTGCAGGAGTAAAAGGACAAGCAATAAAAGGTAAACTGACTGCACTTAAATAGTGTTTTTCAACCACTTGCACTTTCACACTACAAGTCACATCCACCCCTTCACACACATATTCATACACCAGTGGCTGAGGCTTCTAGACATGGTGCCAGTTGCTACTCAGTAACCATTCAAATGCACTCACATACCGATGGAAAAGTCATCGGGAGCATGGGGTATCTTGCCCATGGTTAGCTGGGATTGAACTGCCAATCCTCTGATTACTGGATGACCTGCTACCTTCTGAGCCACAGCCACCCCAAATTGAAACCCTGCACACCATATTTCCCAGGTCATCAAGGAACATGAAATCACGGTAGTCAGGTGCAACACAGCTGACGTACACACAAAAGTGGGCAACTTGCCATTGCGGAAGCAAAAAAGGATGCTGATTACTGTACCTGATTCAACACATTATCTGCCACCACCATTTAATGGGATGTTCAGAGACCATGGTCATTTCTCATGTTTCTGTGAGATCACTTTGGTAATTTTTGTTGTTTGTATGCTTGTGATCCCATCCACTCACTGTTAGTCGGGTCCTCTACAGCTGATGTCTATAAAGCAATAAAAATAAATCACTCAAGAGAATTTTCAGTAAATTCAGCAAATGTTATAATTATAAAGAAAACCCATTAATAACATATCTGTGGAGAAACAATGTTCATGCTACTATGGATGATCCACTGACCTTACTGCCCACAGTTTTCACTGAAACTACTGTCTACCTATGAAATAGTCTCAGCGTAAACTGTTGACAGCGAGGTGTGTCTAGTATCCACACTAACTAGAAAATCTGTATTTGGAAAGTCACAATGCTGTAGTATTCTTTTAATTGTGATTTCAGTGCCAGGAGAAATCACAACATCGAGCCAAGGGTGGCATCAAACCACTTAAACAGACACACCTGACACTCAGGTGAGCGACTGGAAGTGAATCCTGTCAAGGAAAGGTCTTAAGGTTCATAAATTAGGGCATCCAGCTTCCCGTGCCCCTCCTGCCTGTCTAGCACTGCAGAGACAAGGTGAACAGGCTTAAGACAGTCGAGACAGTCGAGACAGTGCCCCAGTCTGGCCGATCGAGATGTCTATGACCTACATGCCATGTTGTGGTGTGAGACCTGTTTACTGAGTTTCAATAGCTGCCTCTACACTATGGCTTCATGCTTTAGGGGGAATAATATGTCTTTGCTTTCCAAAGCAACTGCTTCAGGACTATAAAAGATCTTTTGTTCACAGTTTTTGTCCTTAAAATACCTAGTCACACACAACAGGGCATATGTGGGCTTAGGTAATGTGATAGGAGGCTTGTGTTTGCTTTGTGGATATGTATCAGATACCAATAGGGACTGCGTCAGTTACTGCAGGCTGATCTCAGCCATCAATCACAGCGGGCCCTCAAGATGTTTTTTTGCACCTACATACTTCAAATGGAAAAGTTAGTTCAGTAACAAGTCTATACAGGCATAAAGACTTGATACATAAGACACTGAGTGACATAAAGCGTGGTCATTTGGAACTTTGTCTCCAGAGGTTTTAAGTGTGCTCTTGAAGCAAATCCCCTTTGTGACTTGCTCAGATAGTAAAAGGTGTTTTTACAGTAGGTCTGAGACTGTTGACAACACAATGGCTGTTGTCTTTCATCATCACTGACCTGTCTGAGACAATCACTCACCTGTCTGTGAAAGAACACCCCCCCCAACTCTGGCCTGTCACTTGCAACCTTGTCTAATGGTACATCAAAGCATCTTAACTTAATCACCAAAGCTGCAGCGAGAGACCACAACAAAAGCAAGAAGCAGTAGGGAAACTCCCCAACCTCTGACCTTTTCCCTTATGAGACTTTCCATGAGGAATGAAAGCACTCAGATGTGGCACACATGAACCCCTTATTTCAATCCCCAGCCCCCTCTCGCTCCATGTGATGTGGATACATTTAACTGTAGCCACCCTTATAATCGGGGCTCCAGCAGGAACCAAGGTGGGGTCAACTATGGCAACTGGATCATAACGGAGAATGACCGACAGGATCCTCTGGAGACTACAACATGCAGATTGCAGAATGAAGTGGGAGGCAGAGAGTCTAAGTCTAATTTCCTTGTCTGTCTCGAGGCTTGAGGTTCCCAGACGGTTTTGTCATATAGGAGAAACAGCAAGGCCTGTCAGATGAGAGGAAGCATCAAGCTGGCCAATCGTCTCAGTTACTGTGTAATACATCACAGACCAACTCTAATAAAAACAGAGGGAGGAAGGCATGTCAAAAAAGAATGGCCTTGATCTCATACATCTGCGTAGCGTTTAGGCAACACCATTTGGACAGGTGTCTGAAAGCTCTCAGCTAAGGTTCAGGTACTAAAGGGAGACACTAACAGACAACAGATTTTACATAAACATATAATCAATGTATAAAATATTATGGGTTTTTTTCAAAAATAAACTAACTAATAGTATATAAAGTAGTTAAACCTCAAACAGCTACATACTAAAATGCTGCTTACATGTTAGTGTGTGGAAAATAGCAATTAAATAATACAATTGCCTCTATATCTATCTATCTATCTATCTATCTATCTATCTATCTATATATATATATATATATATATATATATATATATATATATATATGACATTCTTCATTTTGCAGTATGGACACCTTAATAATAAATAAATAATAATAAGTCACTATCTATTGCTGAATGAGGTAACACAGTGGTGGTTGAGTTTATGGCCCACTGATGACAGCTCTTGCATTTGCAGCATTACGAACAAGGTGTCTGTGGCACACACAGTCATGAATAATCTTCTCTCACATACACATCCTTCACGATGTGGTAACCCTTTCATCTCACCAGCTGCAGGGCTCATAAAATAAGTTGATATATATATAATTTCACTATCCTGGTTTCAAGTCAGTCTCCACACTCACAGAATCAAGGACACACAGATCTTGAGGCACATTCCCGCAAAGTGCAATATGGGGCTTAAGGCTGTCCCACTGTCATATCCTCAAGTGCATGAGGGCTCTCCCGCAGATATTTTAAACTCTTTTTGCGCACGTTTCTGAAGTCCTCATTTTTGCAGACTTTGCCTGAGGGAATTATCCACAATTTATATCGTTGTGACATTAAAACACTGGGTTACCAGGGGAAGAAAAAACAACAATAAACAAGGTGGTCTGGCACATGGATGTTCATCCTGGCATTTTAAATTCAAACAGAATCCCTACATTGAAGTAAAAATGTATTTAATTTGTAAACACTGTGCGATTTTGGGCTGTCCCAAATGAAAGATGACCATCACGAAGAAACCATGGCGATATCTTTGGGTGTGGCTCTAAATGGTGGTCTAACATCGCACACAGTAGTCCTGCGACCAAAGACAGCCTGGGATAAAATTCTGACAGAGTCAGCATATTGGGATGACCATCTCAGTGCGTGACTGCTGTTACGACCTACATCTACTAACCAACCAATAGAAATGCAGCATGAAATGACCCACTGGCACACCGCAGTGTATAGTGCCAACAAATCTTTAGGTTAATTAATATACTGACCCTCTATGTTGTGCTTCAGTTAGAGAAGTAATAACCCATGGAGCGTCCTTACACACTCAGTATAGGATCCTATTGCCTCGTACATCATAGCCTGCAATTCAGTAGGTATTGTCATTGGACAGTCTGCATACATACCCAAGTCGTACCCAAGTTTCTACGTTGTACAGTGTGGCTTGCACTAAACTTATCAGATTGCTAAAATCTCACAGTCTGCAGGAAGCTTTAGGGAGAACACTGGGACTGGGAATTAGTCTGCCAACAAACAAACCGCATTTACACTTATTGTGCCACCAAAAGAGAACAAAATGGATATCTTTGAAATTGTGCCTTTGAAATATATTTTGCATATATTTTTGTACATTTACACAAGTAACATTTCTATTATGCAAAATTACTTGTAATTACTTGTAACAAAGTATTTATACATCGTGGTGTCACTACTTCTACTTAAAGGAGCACCTCAGCCCTAAAATGATCATGTGTAAATCAGCTACTTAGTGTATGTTCTCCTTGAATTTGTAAAGAAATCTTTGTTTTGCTCATATGCCTCCATGGTAAACAGAGATTTCAAAATCTTTGTGTATTGAAGCCATATGGCACCGCACTTAACAACAGCAAAACTATATCAAAACATCCATTTACAGAATCTCTCACATCCTGTGCAGTGTAATATCCAATTGTATGCTCAGTACTTCCCAAACACATTCATTTTTGCCAAAACATTGTGTAGTCCATTGAAATCACGCCTCCCAGCTCACTTATTGACCGGGAGCTCTGCTGTCACTCACCCATGCCTGTGCCACCTGGCCCATGAATAAACAGAGTGGTGAGATTTCAATGGAATCCATGAGGTTTTAGCAAAAGTGTTTGGGAAGTACTGACCACATGACTGGATGAATGAAACTTGGATTATACTGCACGAGTTGTGAGAGAGCTTGTAAACGGATGTTTTGATATAGTTTTGCTTTTGTTGAACATGGACACTGATTACTTCAGTTCATTACAAATTTTCCATTTTTGGACTCTGTTCATGTAGAGGAATGCAAAAAAAAACAACAAAAAAACCCTCGCAAATTCAAACTCACAGGAAGTGAGTTTCTGATATGTAAATGTCTATATCAGTAAAGGTGTTCCTTTCAGTATTCCCTTACCACTGCCCAGAACAATTAGTCTATTAATCAGTCATTTTGGAAGCTATGGACAAAAATGTTTTTATCAGTTTTAGTCGCATTCTAGTTATTTTATCCTTAGTAGTTGTAATTCAGTTTTAGTCTACGACAACTCGTGACATTTTAGCTTTTATTCATTACCTATGGTCAAAATGTTTTTTTTCTCTAATCAAATTAGGTTAATACAGGACAGGTATCACAAATTAGAATCAAGGTGACAGTTTGTATAAATATTTCATTTAGACCTATTTTTTTTCTTCCTCTTCAAATAATTTCTACACATTTGTAGACATCAATTTCTCTAGCAGAGTTTTTGACAAGTTCACTATTACTGTTCATCATTTAAAAAGCTCAACATCTCTCTATTTATGGTCACAAAAACACTGACACCATGAATAACGCATCTGACACAACTAGGATTTGAAGCTACACAGGTTCATTGTAAACGCTGACTTATCGATCTCACTAAGGAGCAGAAAAATAGCTCTATATCAGCCTGAACTCTTCCTGAATCTACAACATGTTAGTCTGGAGGTTTAAACTTGTGTCCTCTCACAGAGTTCAGACTGTTTATTTACAGCACAGCTACCCTCACAGATAACTGAGCCTGCTACCTGCCAGTGAAACACCAACAAACCAGAAACCTTCTCCAGACAATCTGGATCAGAGTGGAGTCCTGTGGGGATCAACAAATGTGAAGACCGCCGGCCGGTGACTGCTCACTCTGCTGCAGTTCAGCAGATAAGCGGAGCTAGCTGCTAACAGCCATCGCTGTAACTAACAAACTCCACAAATCTACTCAGCAGCTCCACCATCCATGGTCAGACACACATGATGACGATTATTTACTGCTGCACAGCTTGCACCAACGGCTGACACTGCTCTGGTGTGAGTGTTTGGAGGCTAGCGAAATCATCCTGGCACTGACCATTTACTGGAGTTTCCCAGCCCATTGGCGCTTTGATCTCATAGTGCATTAGAAATTAGAAAACAATTGCAAGCATGTCCAGTCTCAGCCACCTAGTTTATAACATTTTTCTAGTACTTTTAATAAAATAATTTATCATTCTGCTATCCTCATGTCCAGTAGTCCAATAAAAGCATTTTCATTGCGTCTCGTCTTGTCAACAAAAATGAAACATACATTTTGTCATAGTTTTCACTATCAAGATCTATTTTTATCTCATCAATGTCTCATCTTCCTCATGGAAAATCATCTTACTATATAATGATGAAAACTCTGTGTGTGTCTCTGTGTGTGTCTGTTCCACGTTTTTCTCCTCACTGACTGGGTCAATCCATGTGAAATTTGGCACAGTGGTAGAGGGTCATGGGAGGATGTGAATGAAGCAATATTACATGACTATTACATGACAAAATGACAATTGGCCAAAGGGGGGCGCTATAGCAACCGATTGAAATTATGATATGATATGCCCCGTATGTCGTAGAGACATGAAACTTTGCCTCTCCTCACGAGGAGCAAGTTTGCCTGAAGAACCCATAACTTCAGGTTGTGTAGATTTTCCGCCATTTTGAATTTTTTGAAAAACACTTAAAATCGATCTCTTCCTAGGAAGTTTGACCGATCTGCATGAAACTCGGTGAACATAATGTAGGGACCAATATCTAAAGTTCCCTCTTGGCAGAAGTTGGAAAACTTAGTACAACTGAGCTTCTATACGGCAATGAATATTGAGGAGGGCGTGGCTCATCACATAAAGGTGTATAACATCTCAAGGGTTTCACCGATCACCACACAACTTTGTAGGCATTATGACCACACATAATCTGAGGTGACCCCTCGATTATTGACCCCATCAAACAAAATGGGGGCGCTAGAGAGCTAATTTCTTATCTAGGCCTAACCGCCATATTGATTTTTACTAAACTTGGTAGATATGTAGAACAGGACACCTCAAGGTAACTGGAGAAATTTAACTCTAATTGGCAACTGGGTGGCGCTATAACAACAGAAAAATGCTTAAAAATGGCTAAAATGTAACCGATCGCTGTGGCTCCCCCTGTGGTCAAATGTTTTGGGGTTGTTTTTCTAATTTTTGGTATGACTAAGTCATGGTATGGTATGCTGTACATAATCACGGAAACTGTCAGTCAGTCATTCTGTCCGTCCCACGTTTTTCTACTCACTGACGAGGCTATGTGAAACTGCACGTAGGCATTGAGGACTGGCATAGGTAGAAGGTAGTCTCGCTCATCAGACCTTTCTCAAGAAAAGAAAGGTCTGGCTGGGCCGACTCTCACTTTAAGATTGGAGAAAAAAAACGTCCCGGCTGCTTGTATTTCTTTCAACCAATCACAATCACAAGGTCTTGGCGGTGCCACAGCAACGGTGCACTTGCAAAAATATTGCCGGGGGGAAACAGGTTTTGGTGTAACACCTGAACAAAAATATCGCCTACAGGATGCGAATCATGGCAGAAAAATGGCTACATCCCCGCAAGATCAAACACCGCAAAAGTTAGTAAAGGACATGTTGAAAACTGCAACCGGAGGAGGTAGGGCGGGACTTCAGCGGGTGGCTCGTTCCGCCCAATGAGAGGCTGATCTTTGCAGCAAGCTTCCACCCACTCAGACTAGGTAGAAGGTGACAAAGCTACCAATGGGTATGGACTAGTAGTTTTGATTAACAAAATTAAAACTGTTTGATTCAGCTTTTCAGATGTGGTTACTTGCCACATTTATCTGTTGTATATAACCATAAACTGAGACCCCTTTAGTTTTTGGATTGATGGTTGAAAGTATTAGTCAGTTTGTACATTTTTGCCTTTGTTAAATTGACACCCATCAGAAAATGAGGTCCCAGTTGGACCTAAACATGCCGACTACATGGTCAACATCCTAAACCCCTAGGCTATCAGGACTCTGTTAACTCTTCACTATTTCTGACACTATATAAATTAAAAAAATGAATTGATTAACCAAGAACCAGCCTATTATTCAGTCATGAAAATATCAGAAAAGATGTGTTGCAGACTTTGGGGCTCATAAAGGATAACACATCAGGAGGGGCACTTGAAGAGGCAGAAGAGTCACAGGGAAACGAAAGAGTTACAAAAAGGAAGTCTGACTGCGAGCAACGTGGGAGAGAGATGGAGAGATGAGGGAGAGTTTATTCCTTTTCCCTCATCTGCTGTCCTTTTCTTCTCGGAGGCTCAGACCAGCGATGTGTATCTCAATCTGGCCTGCATATCTTGGACTGATCCCTCCCTGGGGTTCCTCAAACTGCCCCTCTGTGTTTGGGCAAGCTTGAAAGAGAGCTGATAGTATTCAAAGTACCATGACAAGAGAGTGACGCACACAGTCGCTGAGTTTTATCTCCACATCGGCAGCTGGGAGCGTAGCTTCAGCACATGCCCGTCGTCTCACGTTTCTGCAGCAATGCTCCCAGATGCAAAATGGTGCTTCATAGGTCAAAGGCTTGGTGATTTATGAGACAGTGAAGTACCACACAATAATAATACGTTGCATGGTGCACTCTGGTGTCACCTGAAGAGATGCACTGCAGGTCTTGAAATTTCATCAGCTGTTAAACCAGATAGATAAAGTTTAAATCGCTAACTCTTGCAGAAAGCCCTGAGGAGCAGTCAGCTGATAAGTTCATTATGTTAATGTGCCAAAGCGGTTGGTCTAATTTCAAACAGATTGTTCAAGTCAGAGAACAACAGGATGTATGTTGTTATTTAGACCAACCAAGATGCTTTACAGCATTACTGTCAGGAAAACTGGCAAATAACCCACCGCAAACATCTAAAAACTGAGCGGATGTCACTGAAATGGCCTGCGGTGAGGATGTGTGTCTAACTCTCCCCCATTCATATCAGCACCACAGATCACTGCTGAAAGCTCTTTCACATACAAAGCAGGTCATTGCCTCACTTACTGCTGTTTTGTCTTTGTTTGGTACGCTCATCTGTAGTTTAATTAGATAATCCACCTTTCCAGATATTTCAGTAATCTTGTAAAAGAAGGTCAACAATACAACCTTTTTGAGGTTCTCCGTAATTCAGAGTGACCACAGAGGTTGTTATCTGGTACTGATTCAAAGGTTACATAATTTTATCCCACAGTGGGTGATTTCACAGAGGATCTCAAAGACAGTGTCCCGGTGGCCCCAGATTCTGGGGGCCCCAGGTTTTCTGAGCACCAGTTGGTTTTTGGTAACTGACTGATGGTAGTTTTATTTACCACTAAAAGCATGGGTGATTTATGAGACAACAGGCGACTCAGCACAGATATGTAAAAGGCCCCCCCAGCCTGTCCACACCCTTAACTCAAAGATTCTGAAATATTCTACTTTTAGTCATTTTGCATCTCTTTGTAGTCATTTTGTGTCTCTTTGTGGTGTTCTACATCTATTTTTAGTCATTTTGCTCCTCCTTGTGGCCATTTTGTAATTGTTTTGCATCTATTTTTAATCAGTTATGCATCTTTTTTAATCAACTGGGATCATTGGTGTTAACTAGCAAGTTTATATGATGTGTTGTCCGACCTATCTAAAAGCCGAAGTGTTTATTTATTTATTATTCTATGTCCACACTAAGAAAAAGCAATGGCATTTTTTTCTTTGCATTTTTATTTTTTTTAGGCCAGTAAAAACAAAAGTGCATGTGTTTTTTGAACAGAGCACATAGGGGTTTTTTTGTTTGTTTTTTGTTTTTTTATATATAGACTTCTACCGAATAGAATAGAATAGAATAGAATAGAATAGAAAACTTTATTGTTTGGAACCAAAAGGCAACAGAAATTTGTCTTCGACAGGGCTCAACACCAGGTGTACACACACACAGAAGACATTTAAAACACATCCAAGACATTTACAGGATCTAAAAAAACACGCAAAAAAGGTACATGTACAAAACATTGACACTTAAAAGAAAAGAAAAGGACCAGAAACAGTTGAGAAGTCACTCCATAGTATTTGTATAACACATGCAAAACAGAAAGAAAACAATTAAAATTTCAAACAAAGGTATTGTTATAATGCTAGTCATGTGTTAGTATACTAACATTATATGAGTTTGTTACTGTGGAATAAGCAGTGTTGCCAGTACTAGTATAATTTCCACATATTTCATTCATTCATCTTCTAACCGCTTCATCCTCTTGAGGGTTGCGGGGGGGCTGGAGCCTATCCCAGCTGACACCGGGCGAGAGGCAGGGTACACCCTGGACAGGTCGCCAGACTATCGCAGGACTGACACATAGAGACAAACAACCATTCACGCTCACATTCACACCTATGGACAATTTAGAGTTATCAATTAACCTAGTCCCCAATCTGCATGTCTTTGGACTGTGGGAGGAAGCCGGAGTGCCCGGAGAGAACCCACGCTGACACGGGGAGAACATGCAAACTCCACAGAGAAGGGCTCCCACGCCTGGGATCAAACTGGCAACCCTCTTGCTGTGAGGCGAGAGTGCTAACCACCACACCACCATGCCCCCCTATTTCCACATATTTATTATAGATATTTACCTTTACAGTGCACGTAAAAAGTAAAGTTGACCTTTATTAGACTTTTTTTTCTAAAGTTACATAAATGTGTTCAGTAAGACCTCTGCAACTGAAAAAATACTTCCTGTAGGAGGAAAAGTGAAAAGGCATAGGCTACTATTTAAAGAAACAGCGACATGTAGGGTGTTTTTTTTTTGTTTTGTTTTTTTTTTGCAAAACATACCAAAACTGGTAGAGATAACTCAGTCAGGTTGATTTCAGTTCAACACATTTTTCATTCGGGTATAGTGACTTAAACGCTCTACCAAACAGTGAGCAGATCGTTAAAGGGTTAAATCTGTTGTGATGACACTCAAAGAGTAAAAAGCTGACTGCCATAGAGAGGTGTGAGCTGTGATGATCACTCAGATATGATAATGATAGCAGAGAGAGCTTGAAAGACAACCTTTCTTACTTTTTCACCTATGTACAGCTGGCCAGTCACTGTGGTGAGCCATAATGATCTGATGGTTAATTAAATTGTCCCTCTCAGCCCTCCAGTTCAAACATTGGAAAGATGTGTGGTAGAGTCGTATTATTTGCAAAATATGGCTTGGTTTCTGGGGCTGTAGGCCAAATAGCGAGGCTACCACATGTAGCCTGCTGTGAGCACACTTAATGAATACATAAGAACAACAGGGTACATACACAACTCAGAGAAAGGAAAGAGCAAAGTGTCCATGCTCTCCTCACAGGGCAATCCTGGTAATGGTTGCACACCATCATTAGCAAAACATGCAAAAACAGCAATGCACAAAAAAAAGTAAACTTACTAGAGCGACTGGGAAAGCTTGTATTGTAGATTTTTAATAGTTAGTCATTGTGTTTTTGGGACTGTTTAACTTTTATCTGACCACACCTTGTCCTTTTCTGTTTCTCAATAAACCAAACACTAACTTGGGGGCTTGTTTCATGACTTTACATTGGGGTGAGTTAGGATTTTTTACATATGGTAGTGTGAGGTAATGGTCAGTGGTGTGAGCTACTGGTATTGCCAAAAAATCAAAGATCACTCTGTGCACAGTTGAGATGTGGTGTTTTACCACTGTAAATTCATTCCATTCTGCACTGTCTTGTATATCATGATAAACAACAAATATTGTTGAAAAAAGTTTGTGCTCCTGCTTTAGATTTATGGAGCTCTATGGACGATATATGTCTGGATACTATTCATGTATTGTGCTTTTGGATGATGATGGGTTAATATAGGCTACTGGAATGTTTGTTATTGGTTAATATGTCTAAGTAGTCCCATGAGCGATGGATCATGTACAACCCTGATTCCAAAAAAACACTGTGTAAAATGTAAATAAAAACAGAATGCAATTATTTGTGAAATTTTTGACATATTTAATGTTTCAACTGAATAACTTTATTGTTTTTTGTAAATATACGTATATGAACATATATGCCTGCGACATGTTCCAAAAAAGTTGGAATAGGAGCATGTTTACCACTGTATGACATCATCTTTTCTTTTAACAACACTCAGTTTGGGAACTGAGGACACTCATTGTTAGTTTTTGAAAGTGAAATTCTTTCACATTCTTTCTTGATCAATGGGAGACAGGTCTGGACTGCAGGCAGGTCAGTCTAGTACCTGCACTCTTTTACTACAAAGCCATGCTGTTGGAGCACATGCAGAATGTGTTTGAGTAGCCCCTTTTCCACCACAGGAACTTTTATCAGTTACCTGGGATTTTGAAAAACCTCGGCGCGTTTCCACCAAAATTACTCGGGGAGAAAACACCAACCTTTCCCAGAGAAATGTACCTCGTAGGGGTGGAGGATGTTTCAGATTACCCAGAATTCTTGAGGAGCGGGGCTGTTTGCTGAAGAACGCTGATTGGTGGAACACACACTTGCAGCGTGACGCACTTCCGTGCCAGTGTGGCTGCAAACTTTATTTCATTTCTACAAGCTTCACTTCATTTGTGTTTTGATTAAAGATGGGTACAGAAACACGGTACTAAATTAGCCCCGGGCTTAAATGATCAAAGACCGTAGTATTGATAAGCACTAACGGTATCGGTTCTTTAGCGCCGGTGCTGAGCTCCTCCACATCCACACACATCCACGCTAGTTCGGCTGATAGCAAATTGTTACTAATAAGCTCAAGTGACAGCTGTCTGTATGTATAGACTAACTTAGTTTGACACTTTTAAACTTAGCTGCTGGCTGAGACAGCACACTCTGTCAGCACTAATGTTATCATGTTACCAGTAAACAAGCTGGCAGAGCCAAATACACACTGATCATCACTCTAATTTGAATAAATTTTCCGGAACTTTGAGGTGCGGTGGAAACACAAACCACACAGATTGCCTCGAATTCTTTTACCCAGGTAAATAAATTCCTGGAAATAAATGTTCCTGGAAATGTTGGTGGAAAAGGGGCTGTATTCTTGCTAGAATAAGCAGGAATGTCCCTGAAAAAGATGTTGCCTGAATGGCAGCATATGTTGTTCCAAAACCTGTATGTACCTTTCAGCCTTCATGGTGCCTTCACAGATGTGCAAAGTTACCCATGATGCCATGGGCACTAACACACCTCATTCCATCACAGCTGCTGGATTTGTACTTAGTCCACTTACTGAGAAGTGATTATCTTGTCAGGTGAAGAAATTATGTTAAACAGTGTTAGTAAAGTGTTAATTCTAGGCAATGGGTGAGACAGTGATTAATCTGATTCTTTGAAAATCAAGTGAGTTTCTTTTTTTAATATTATTCTCAGATGAGAACTTTATTGATAAATTCATTCTGTAGGAACCACTGGAAGATTATCACTCACTGGGAAGGAACCATCTGTCTGTGCTTCATGCTGTCATTGGGCAAAAAGAAAATGTCTTGGCATTACAAATAAATGTTGATTAAAAAAAATGTCTAGAATATCAAAGCCATATGATGATAAGATTTCAATTCATAAAGGTTTAAAAAAGAAGTTGTTGTTACACAGGATCAGCAACAAAATCAGATCACTGGTTCCTCCTAGTGTTCACTGAAGGTAATCCACATGACACTTGCACACAACTCGTGAGTGAGAATCTAAACTCAGCACAAACAGTAAAAGCACATTTATTACTTCTATAAAAAAAACCTCTGGCTCCAGCTGTAAACCTTTCTCTAATGTGTGACTTTGTTGCTCCTCTTTACCGTAACAGCAGGGGAACATTTTACTGGATCATTTGGAGACATCACAGAACTCCCTCACTGATTCCTCCCCTGAGAAAGACTGCTAATGTGTGATTAGTGGTCAAGCTGTGTGTTGACGTCTGATGCTCTTCCATAGGCGCTGCGCTGCACGCTACCCTGACTTGGAGAGCCAGACTGGGCCGTGAGTCAGAGTAGACAGGGCACTTGTGGCCTGCTATACTGCCAGCTCACTCAGCCAGCTGTGACTGCTGTGGTGAGGCCTTGGCTGTGGATAGCCTGACAGCTACTGTATCTGCAGCAATCTGCGGTCAGGAGTCTGGACCTCAAGTGACCAGAACTGCGTTCTCATGGTCCTCAGAGAGGAGATGAAGGAAAGTCCCAGACCAAGTCATATCCGAGAGCGGCAGTCTTGTAATTCTTCCTGGAGAAGAAAGTAAAATTAGGGTTCAGTGAAGTTTTAAAACTCCGAAATGACTTGTTCCCACCTGCTGGATTCTTAAAACCTCAAACAATGACAACGTCTTGACCACTTCTTCCAGTTAAGCCAACAAAATGCCTGGACCGGATGTTATAGTGCAGGTCCTTTGAGGTTGACCATGAGTCACTGAAAGGGGACAACACCCTCCCTCCTCCCTCTCTCGGTCCCCTCCCACAGCTTTGAAGTGGTGGCAGATTGTGCACAAACAACATAAACCTCCCTGCGACAAACGCTGTGATTTACCACCCAAAGCAAGGAAATGGCCACTAAGACAGTTCTTTTCAGTTTATAGGGCTGTTTTGTAGCTTTCGTACCTCCGGACGGACGCTCTTTTGTGATGGTCACTTTGAGAATGCTGGAAATGAGGATTCCCAAAGTGGAGCCAGAACAAATGCCTGGCCAGGCGCCTAACTGAGGCTTACAAGCTCAAAACAATTTTGTCACAACAAAACTCACACTCTCACTGCTGTGGTGAGGAGATCCAAAGACCAAATGTCACTTCATTCAGAGGCTAGGAGATCCTCTTTCAGTTTCAGGATTCACACTTCACAAGTGATGCAACGTGAACACTGAAATCTGTAAACTGTAAAATCGGATAGCTTGATGGTTAGTGGACATATTTTAAACACCTTGTTAGTAAAGTCAGCACAGATGGAACAGATTTATCCAGTCAGTCAAAATGAAGTATGCTATTATTCTAATATGATGAACTATAAGTCTTTTAAGAGAAATTAAACTATTAGACAATGTCTTTGTCCTTATAAGACATAATACTATATACAGTGTATGTATACAGTATATGCATAGTATAGTAAATGTACTTGATTTGACAGTACACTAATTACATTATCACTAACTTAGTGACACAGACTTGTCGCATACACTAGTGTTTTTTTTGAGATACTCATGACAAAGAACACTCCCCTGCCCAGTGATGCAATGTTACTAAGAACATTTACTCAAATTCTATACTTAGTATTCTATACTAAGTACAATTTTAAGGTGCATGTACTTTACATGAGTTTCAGAGGGAAATGTAGCCATAGTAACTACTTGGTAGACCTCACATATAACACATTATTATTATAAAATAGTTTGCCTTTTCAAAAATTAACTGCCCAATAGTATGTAAAAAACATATATTCTGCTTTTATGTAAACCACATGCTCACTTATAATATAATAAAATACAATACAATACAACACAATATAATATAATACAATATAATATGAACTGGAGTATTCACCTATTTTTCTCCCTGCTTGCTCTAGCAAGAAGTTACAGCCACGACTGGAGCAGCTACATGATCCGCCCACCACCCACATGAATTGCCCACTATCATCCCACTACCAGCCCCTTTCACTCCTTGGTCATCTTTACATGTCCTCATTTATAAGGTGAATCATGTCAAAGTGTATAATGGAGCTTGGACATCCGGAGAGAGCTCAGAGTAGAGCTGCTGCTCCTTCACAAGGAAAGGGGCTAGTTGACGTGGTTCAGGCATGATTAGGATGCCTCCTGGGTACCTCCAGTTAGAGGTGTTCCAGGCACGTCCAACTGGTGGGAGACCCCAGGGCAGACCCAGAACACGTTGAAGGGATTATATATCTCCTCTGGCCTGGGAAAGCCTCAGGATCGTCGAGCAGGACGTAAATTGTTAAGAGAAAAAAAAAACCTCATGAATTGTTGGTTGTTTCGTAGTCTGTGACATGCATAAACATAGCTTGCTGCATCAATGCTGCCGACACTATTTTTTCTGAGTAGATGTAGCATTTTGGTCTGGTCTCGGTCTCTCCCTCTCTCTCTGTCTCTTTCTCTCTCTCTCTCTCTATCTATCTCATTGTATAATTGTAATGCAAGATTGCTTATTACCAATCAGCCACCATATCGTTTTTGGGTGGGCAACTTGTAATTACCTCACCCACTAGAGGGAGCATTTATTGGTCCTGTGTTGTGCAGGGTATTCTGGTAGTTGTAGATTTTCTACCTTTTGAGCAGAAGTGAATGCCACAGCTCTTTATCTCTGTATGCTCTGGTCATGTAGCACCACTGTGAAAAGTATTTGTGTCTTTCTACTGCATAGACAGACTTATTTATTAAAAGACCAACTTTCAAGCAGTAAAATACTTCTTTATGTAAAGGATCTGGTACCCTCTCTGCCACTGTCCCAGCTGGCAACAGATTTATGTCTCCATAGTTAGGACTAGGGTTGAAACTAATCTATCAGTAAATCAAATAACTGTAGTTGTTGGTTAAATCAATCCGTTAAATTGCAGTCTTACATGTTGTTCAACAGCTTTGCTTGCTGCAGGAACAAGAGGTGTTTTTTTGTTTTTTTTTAACAGGTGTACCTAATGAAGTGACAGTAAATACCAAAGCTGTGGACTTCAGTCATATGACTTAGATTTAAGTCAGACTTGAGTCATACATTTAATTACTTGAATTACCAAATTAAAAAAACACTTGCAACTTGACCTTGACTTTGACTTTGACGCCAATGACTCGTGATTTAACTGACGTGACTAAAAAATTACTTCTAGAAATATTAAAATCTCTTCCCCCAAGCCCATAAAAAGTATGTTATTTAAAAAGTGTGCCATGAATCAATTAATTTCCCTTAACTTCTTGAATCAAATAATGTTAACACTATTTACTACCAACACTTAATTCTCGAGATGCACTTTATTTGAACCAGTCCGACAGCATCTAATCAAGTCACAGGAGAAAGCCATGAAGAAATAATGATATGTTACTAAGCATCAGTTAGAAAAAATGCTACCAAAGAAAATTTTGTTCGTGTGAATGAATTGCAGTATGCAAAATGTCTGGTAAGTCTTGGACATACAAATGACAGGAAAAGATGTATGTATGTATGTACATGTGTTATTGCACAGGGTATACACAGTATGTATTAGATGTATGTGTGGTAAGAAGATTTAGCGTTACAGAAATTCTTTCCAACATCCAATCCAAATGTTAATACACAGTCACACAGGTGTTTCCTATTCTGACTGGTTAGACCTTGAGTCAGGCTGGAACTAGGGAACAACATCAGGTCACCAAACTTCATGAACCAATAATAATAAAATGCAACCTCGCTAACTTGAGCAGATGCAACAAAACTAATGGGACGATGTTTATCAAACACTATGTTTACCTGCTTACAGTCATGAGGGGGAGTATAGCCAGGAAAAATAAGTGAGAACACCTGTTTGGGTGAGAAGAAGGGGGACTCTGTTTCACATACACACAGGCCCAAAGTCAGAGCAAGGGGGCTGCCCATGGATAAGTGCCCCGGGCAGTTGAGGGCTCAGTGCCTTGCTCTAAGGCACCTCAACAATGCCCAGGAGGTTAACTGGCACCTCTCCAGCTACCAGTCCAGACTCCATATTTGGTCCAGAAGCAGATTCGAGCTGGCGATCTTCTGGTTCCCAACTGGAGTCCCTATAGACTGAGCTACTGCTGCCAAACTGCCCAGTCACCAAACCAAACTTCATGAACCAATAATAATGATAATGAAGCATGGTTGTTGTACATTTACATATATATACATATATACATATATATATATATAAAATCTAAAAGTGATGGTCAAACATTTGATAATGAAGCCTTTAGTGACAAGCAAGCTGCAATATTTCAAATAATCATTAGAGGGCAGCATTTTATAAGAAATTCATGCCACTGCTTCCTCTGCTTAATGTGCTCTGACTGACTGAGCTCATGGAGTTGTTTGTTCAAATACTGGAGCAGCACTATAGTATAGTATAGTATAGTATAGTATAGTATAGTATAGTATAGTATGGTATAGTACAGTATAGTATTGTAGCTTCTGTGACACAAAATAATGTACATTATTCTGAATTTTCTATTTTAGCTTTTTTTTGGGAAATACTGCCACAGGTGCTGTATACTAGCATATTATAGTGTAACAGGCAGACATTAGACTTGAGGAAATGTCCCTTACCAAAATACTTTATTACTTTATTACTTAAATTATTTAGAACATATAAAATAAAACATTTAATATGGCTTAATTTTGCCTTTTATTTCTCATAGATAGGTATCAACAACCTGAACCTTCTACCACAGACACAGGGAGAGACTGAGCAGTTTGCTGCTCTCAGAAAACACTGCAGCGCTGTCAGGGGCACACAGAGTTTGGCTGAATGGACTGTCAGGGGTTCAGTGATGGGCAGATAAGAGGACAAAGTCAGTACTGTACTCCAGCAGAGGGCTATCTCACTTACCTCAGCCACTCTACACGAATGTGAGTGACATCAACCTTACAAAGATAATAAAGAGTGCTGTATGTTACACAGATTGTAAAAGCCTCTGAGACAAAGTTGTGATTTGGGCTTTGTAAAGAAAACTGACTTGACTTTGAAAAACTAATTTACTACTCCGTGGAAAAGTTGAAAAATACTCTTTGGACTTTTTCCATCCATGAACATATGATAAATCATAAGTAAACTTAACAAACTGCCATTATTACTGGTACTGCTTCGAGTATTATGGTGTGGGGAGGTACAGTCAATGTCAAAATCTGTAGGCATCTTTTTTTGTCTTTTTCATAACTTTCAAATGTATTAAAAAGTCTAGAAAGTATTATGAGTTTAATGTATGCTATATTGTGATAGTTCTTATTAAGTGTTATGAAAACGATGATTTTATGAATGGTTATCATCTCGCAATTTTAAGCTGAATTCCTACCAGAGAGCAAAATGTCAGTTGTTCATTCCAGTGAAGGTCATAGCTTCCGCAGTATGTCGTCCACAGAATATGCATAGTAGTGTTTCTCCCGCTCCATCGTGACTTTACATTGTGATGACGTTACTATTTTTTTTTTTTTTTTAATTTTTAACTTGAGGAAAGTTTTACAAATCCAAGGCTCCACTGATCCAAAACTTCATCATAAAAGGAGTCATAATTGACCTTGGTTGCATTTTGTGGTGTTCTGTCAACAGTTTTACAGATGTCTTTTATAATGGTGGTCTATGGGGAAAATGGGGAATTTTTTGCTGCTATAACACAAGTAGCCAGTGGCAAAAAATTGGCCGCAAGGGTGAGCAGAATTCCATGGGGCCCGGTCAGGACATTGGCTAGCTAACATATCTTGCATTACCTAGCAAAAAGCTCATAGATTCTGAGCATATTCCGCTAGCTTTGCACAAAAATTAGGAAAATTAATGTTCCCGTCATTCATTGGCAGAATTGTTATTATTGTAACATGACAACTATAATGACACTTCAATTCCCTTGGGACATGCATGAAAAGAATTTTGCTCTAGAAGTGTTTGTGGAAGTAATATTTAATTTAACACCCTGGCAGGTTTGGTCCACCTTAGTGTTGACTCCATATGGCCTTAAATAGTAATGAGATGAGATGATACTTGTGTTTTGACAACAAGGTTGTTATAGTAAACTAAAGCTAAACTAAAAACTAAAATTAGGTGTGAAATAACATTTTAATTAACTGAACTTAAAATAAAAAACAGAATTTAGAATACACACACACACAATATTGTGTACTTACAAAACTAAATAAATAAATGAATGAATACATGATCTGTCTTTAGTTTTAGTCTCTGTCAGTTTGGCCAAATTTGTCTGTACAGCAAGCATGAGGAGGCACTGGTGCATGTGTTAATTGCAACCAGGATGCCTACATGACTGAATCAACTGCTGTAACAATGTGTTGCATTTGTATTCTAATACCCACTCCAAACTTATTGAATCTTGCCCCCAACCAGGGGCAAAAACATGGACGGAGCAGGCAGTGTGGTTGCGCTGGGAGTTGGGTTGGGGCATGAAGGTAGGGAGCATTCCAACAATGGGTTGGCCCATGGGAAGGCACAGAATGGGCTGCTCAAAGTGATTCAAATTGCCACCTTAAAAATATGCCCATGTTCAAAGAAGAACACATATCAGTGATGGTGCAATCTGCTATATGCCCTCGTAAAGGCAAACCCATCTCCATCATGGTTTCCTTGCTTTTTTCCCTTTTTTGTGAAAAAGTCAGTAACAGTCTATTCTATGACAAAATTATGTTTATTTCACATAAACTATAAAACCACAAATAAACTATAAAAAAAAAATTGACTGAATACTTTCTCATTTTATGTACCATTTTTTGTCATATACAGATCTGCACTGATGATTGCTGGGTAATATGTATTTTGATGTTGTTCAGTGTCAAGTCTCTGTTTGTTCATGTGAGGAGATAATACAATATACTAGTTTAGTTGCAAAATCTTGTACAAGGGCCCATCATAATCTGTCCTAACTATCATACACCACTGCCCCCAGCATATCCTCCTATACTCCATACTCCTATATTATGACTTATACTGAAACTAATAAAAACTAAACATTTTTAAATGATAAAAACTTAACTGAAACAAGCAAATCAAGCCTGGAAAAAATCTGTAAAAAATAAAAACTTGTGAAAAACAAAAACAAAACTGCATTAAGTCTGGTGGACAATCAAATTTCTGCATTTTCTGCATCATTTTTAAGCAGGATAATGTGTTGGTGTTGGTTTTCTTTGCCTGGGGGCCAATTTTGCAAAATGACAGGGGGGCAGGGGCCAGTTAATGCACAAACATTAACAATTTTTATCAGATTAATTAACATTGAAAATGAAGGCAGAATAATGGCAAATTCATCTGCTTATTCTTCACTGAATTGTCTGCTTTCAACCTTCCAACACTTATTGTCCTCACTTATCTTTGCTAAGAGGCAAATCCAGTTTCAGCAGCCCCACATGGGGTCAGGTGTACCCAGGGGCGATTCTAGGGTTTGCGAGGGATAAACCCCTCTCATGGGGTGCAAGATATCCTCTGCTGGTACTTTGTTTTGATAAACAAGCTCTTTAAAATGCATCTTCATTCAAAGAAAAGAAAAGAAAAGAAAAAGAAAAACACCTTGTGTAAACCTATTTATTTTCATTGTGAATTAGGAAATGGTCAAGGGGCCACCTGGCACTCTATTGCGGGCAAATTTGGCCCACTTGCTGTAAATTGATTAACACTGTATATAAACCTCTGTGCACATCAAAAATTGCTCCAATAAAGCAACATGTCAGTCATGGGCTTCCATAAGGCTTTATACTATTTTGCATTTAGGCTTGAAAAACCTCAGAAAAAACATTTGGATCATTGTCAAACTCTGAATCACTAGCCTTTCAATTAGAAACACATTTCCAAAAAAACATAATAGATTGAATGAATAATACCAAACAATTAAATAGGCAACAAGACTACTTTTGAATTTGTGAAATGCTGGTATAGTCATCATATCCACATGAATCAACAGTATATATCGCCAACCATCAATATATCAGTCAGAACTACTTGCAGCATTATAAAGAGAGTTGATTCTGTATAACTGACATCTTGACAAAAACACCATATTTTAATGTGTTTTAGATGATCCAGTCACATGAGCTATGAGTTCATTTCAACAATATGTAGCCCATAAACATTTGGGTAAATAATGAGTTGCACCATCACAGGCTGCAGATGTTATCACAAAGGAATGCATGAGGTAATATGATCAAACCATAATATTATCAAACTCTCCTTGCCTCTTCACCTTTCCTCCCTTTCCTCCTCTTCCCTCTGTGATCCAACAGCTTTACTGTCAGTGCTTTGCAGTAACATTCCTCTATTACAATCAGAAAAGCCTGACAAGCTCATTAAAATTCCTTCTTGTAAGACCATACCAGCACAGGAGAGAAGGCCAGTGAGCCTGACACTGGCATTCACCCTCTTTTGAGGACGTGCACAGGCACAGAGGCGCAGGGAGCTACAGAGGTCGCTCATGTGCACAGGCTTGTTTTGAGAGTGGGCACTCAGGCATGATGCAAGCACAGAGAGAGACAATAGGTGGCAGCACCTCAAGCCCCGAAACCAACCAGGCCTGACAATCCGCCTGTGAGTCAGTTCCTTTTCATCCTCTCCATCTATCCACCTCTTTTTGTGTCTGCTGCTGAGCACAACTGCAGCTCAGGAGTTTAAACTGCTCTCTTTCAAAGACCAGGGACCAATCTGTGTGGAGCTCACGTGATTCCCATGTTTGTGTGGAACTTCTCCCACATATAAAAGACCAGGCAGGTCACTGAGAGATGCAAACTGCCCCTAAGACTACAAAAAAACAATAACATTAGAGCCTCAGTGAAGGGATGAGTATGTCATGGGGAAGAACAAAGGAATGACTCTGGAGGCCCTGAAGGTATGCAGCCCCAGACTGACGACTTGTATGGGATAATTCATTTTCAGCCCTATTCACCAGTCATTGAAAATAAGTAAATTTTATGCTTTTATTTTCCATTTTATTCTACTTAAACAACTACTCCACCAGATTCCATAAGGAAATGTTGTACTTTTTGCTCCACTGCATTTATCAAACAAAACCACCACTTCATAAATCATGGACTGTCTAGTAGTATAAAAAGTGATTCAGATTAGTCCTGCCTCGACCAGCTACAACATTAAAATGGTACTTACCCATGAATTGCTATTAATCCTTGGCAATTATCCAATAGTATAAAATATAGCCTATATCAGGGGTGTCCAAATTTTTCTGAATGGGGGCCAGATTAGAAACTGTGAAAATATCTGGGAGCCAGCTGTTCATGCGTCATACTGCTTATTCAAAAATTTTAAGAGAAATTTCCAGTGAGATACAAATGAGGCAAACACAACTGTTTCATCTTTCAGTGAAAAAGTACCTAACTTTCCACTGCTCAACCCTTGCTGTTGACTTCATTTCTTTGCTGTGGCCATGTCTGCTGCATCTCAGGAACTGTTTTGCTTGCTTACCATCTGTTTATGAAAACTCATTAGTTCTGCTAGCAGAGTTCCTGCTTGGTGCATGTCTACAAACTGAATGAAAGTCCCGCAATTCTGAGGTGAATGTAAAAAACGCAAAGTGACCTTGCTTGATTGACTAATATTGTGTGGTGGTGGTTTGAAAGACAAGCCACAGGCTGTTTATAATCCGCCCACAGGCCACGATTGGATATGCCTGGCCTACATGAATGTAACACACCTGAAAGAGGCTATTATGTTAAATAAGTTGTTGTTTTTTTAATCTTTATACTTTAGGTACAACTTTTTAAAAATGGAGGATTTCTCAGTTAATTACAGAAAAAAGAATGTTTTATATTGAACTTTATATGACAGTATATAAACAGGGTAATTCTGAGCAAGATTACTTTTGGTGGAAGATGGAATTAATAAGAACACATTGTTGCGTTGTCAGAACATTGTCCTTCAACAACGTGTTGCCTACTGTCGATAGTTTTTACATTATGTGTTTTTGATTTGCTTTAGAGCAGGGGGACTGAACTTGCTCTGTCCAAGGGGCAATTCATGATAATCCAATAAATAACCATTAAAATCAAAGGCAAATTCATCTCCCCATTTTTCACTGAACTGTCTGTTTTTCAACACTTGCTGTCCACACTTATCTTTGCGAAGAGGCAAATCCAGTTGCAGCAGCCCCACACAGGTCAGGTGTATGCAGGGGCATTTCTAGGATTTGAGGAGATTCAGGGCTCAGCCCAGACTCCTTTTAGGGGTCCAGGTGGATCGTCCTCCAGCATTTTGTTTTGATAATGAAGCTGTATATTTGGATGTTTTTTTTCTGCATTCTGACCGCTTAAAAGTACAAATTGCCTTTTTTTTCCATTGTGAATTAAGAAATGGACAGCTTGTTAGATGCAGCAATGATTCATCTTTATTGAATAAAGTAACCGTAGCTGCTGAATGTCTATATTATGTGTCATGTAATCACATGTGGGATGGATTATTTCAATGTTACGACAAAAATAAAAATTACAAATAATTTAACATTACTGTCTGTCCTGTATCTCTCTCTATCTCTGTCTCTCTTTCTGTCTTTGTTTCATATGGATTTCTGTTAATTTATTATGTTGATCTGTTCTGTATGACATCTATTGCACGTCTGTCCGTCCTGGAAGAGGGATCCCTCTTTAGTTGCTCTTCCTGAGGTTTCTACCGTTTTTTTCCCCGTTAAAGGGTTCATTTGGGGAGTTTTTCCTTATCCGCTGTGAGGGTCTTAAGGACAGAGGGATATCGTATGCTGTAAAGCCCTGTGAGGCAAATTGTGATTTGTGATATTGGGCTTTATAAATAAAATTGATTGATTGAATTGAATTGATTTATTCATACATTTCTTATACATATATATATATATATATATATATATATATATATATGTATTTTTGTATTTTTTTTTTTTTTTTAATGCAGGACTCCAGGATTTTTACATTGTGGTGTTCCAAGGTTTGGTTACCAATCGAGCAGAAGAGAACTGCCCCATGTGCCCTAGAACACCAAGGGCCCCGAAAGCTTTGGTCTCACTGTGTGATAGTTTGAAGACTTCAATCATTTTACTTCTGTACTTATATCACATTCTTAAATTAATGTTTTAAATAAAAAAAAAAAAAAACAGCAAAGTTGAATTCCAGCATAGAAAACCTGAACACACTGCACAGAGAGTGGGAGGAACAGGGAGGTCATTTTCTTTCCTTCTCTTTACTTCACTTTCCTTCAAAATAACACACACGCACACACAAAAAAAGCTAAATGAGCATTTAAATGCGCTGGCACGGACAGGGTTACTTTCAGTGAAATCTATATGAATCACATAATAAATGCTGTTTGTCCGCAACACATCACTGCCTACTGCACTGCTGCCCCCGTTGCACTGCTGAATAAAAGGTTCCAGCTAAGATGAAAAGGGATGAGAATAAACAAAGCATGAGTTATGAAGATTGTTTGCTGTCTACTTTTGAAATCAACCAGCTTTAACTACAGGGTCTGGATGTGTTTGTTGCGGAATGTGCCTATGGTTTGTTCAAGTACTGAAAGTGCCTTGATTTTTTTGTCCACCCACTCAGAGAATCACTGCTCCGAAAGAAAAACAATACAATTAGAGCTTCAAGAGCTCTTTTTTGCATGTGCAAGAAGCTTGATGTAACACTGTCAGCAAATGATTTCTGCAGCACAGTTGTAACTGATGCAAATGTGTGTATTTTAAGTGTGATAATTCTTGTAAACCCAAACTGGCACCGATAGACGTTCTTAACTGTAAAGCCCGTGAAAAATCGAACAATAAATGAAACTTTATCTAACTTTCCCCCGTCTGCAACTGCTGGATGGAGTTAGCCCGGCCCATCTGGTGCAGCAAATGGCCCAACTCACCAGGGAGTAAGGGGAGTGAGAGAGGGGGAGATGGTAAAGGGGGGGAAGGAGAGAGAAGGGGGGTCGGATTGAAAACAGATCAGCAGCCTGAAGATCTCAACACCACCGCATGTCTCTGCAACAACTGTCGAGCGAAGCCAAACAGCTTTGAGTTCCAAACTTTTACGCATACTCAAGAGAAATAACAAAGCTTTTTACGCGTCTTGTTAGTTTGCTGAAAAGCGCGCAAAGCACGCACACAAGAGCGCACCTCTTGGAGAAGATGGATTGTAAGAAAAAGTTAGACTCGACTTCTGCTCCGCACTGAATCGCTCTCCGGGATAGAGGAGGTGGTAATGCCGTGCAAACTTTGAGTGTCTCAAAACTTTTTCTTAACTCGGTTCATGGAGCTTCGCGTCAAGTCTAGAGAGGCTCGTTTGCGCGTTTTGCGTTCACTGGTGGTGCCAGCCCAGTCCTAGTTTACGGGAATCAGACTCCAGGCAAAGTTTTCCTCGGACAAAAAGGGTGAGTGGAAGAGCCTCGGTTTCGAAGTGAAAGGAGACGGCAGAGAAGGTAAGGCAACTTTATGGTGATGCTGACAGCCGCGGGTTTGGGAGAAGTCGCTCTCAGTTTGCCTTGTGCTTCTGTGTTTTCGTCTTTTCTGCTCTTACATTCACACTTGAGTGGAGTTAAAAGTGTTTTGTTTTACCGGTGGCTTTATCCTCCTTTCCTCTCTCTCTCTCTCTCTCTCTCTCTCTCTCTCTCTCTCTCTCTGTTGTCTTGCGTGTCAGCGGCAGATGAGGCTCAGGGCAGCTACACATCTCATTTGCACTTTGAACTTATCTGACACAGGAATCCAAAAAATTTTTAGTCTTGCAACTTGATCCATATGGGAAGAGATGTGATCGGAAAGCTCGGCGCCAATCCCTCTACACAGCTTTTAATAGTTAAACATAAACTATTGTAGTGTTTCCAAAAACGAAGCTGTTTTTATGATTAAATTTAAGATACAAATCCAATTAAACAGCCTACAAATATAACTTTAAAATTTAAGTACATTCCAACATCAAGAAAAGCACTTTGTGTTGATTTTTTCCCACCATTTCACCTTTGTAAGACTTGAATGAAAAACTATTAAAATAATTACAATGTCACCCATTAGTGCAGTCACCCACACACTCCCTGGCGTTTGGAGCACTTCACTGTTTTTTTAATCTCTTAATGCTACAAAGCAAAGAAACAAACAGAAAGTGTGAGGAATGCAGTAGCAGCATGGACACACCACTGCCTGTGACAGGACTGTGGGAGATGTGTACTTATTGTTGAAAGATTCAAAGTTTACTGTTTGCTCTCCAGCCTGAGCAGTCAACAAACACTTGACGCCTTTGTGGGGCCCTTAAGCAGCTATATTTGCAGTTGGCTTTTACCCCTATCTAACAGGCACTGCTAATGATCTCCAAACTCGTGTGGACTTATGAGTCCCACTTTTTTGTTAGTTGTTTTGGCCTACATATAAATGAAAAAAAGAAACTGTTTCTTAAAGCTTTTTCCATATAATTCACATCTGAAAACCAAGCGGGCTCCCTCTTTGGATGACGTTTCTTAGCATGCTGATGAGAAACAGACCTAGAAAAGGTTTAAGAATAGCAGATTTATTTATTTTTTTAAAGGAGACTTAAGGAATAATTAGTAAAAATGAATTAATGTGTTTGAAATGGTACCAATATTGGTGAGCTTTAAAAAAAAAAAAAAATCAAGTTCCTGGATGTGTGTTTTCCGCTGCTCATGATGACAACCCCAGTCAGGGCTGAGGTGATTTGCATGAGAAAAAAAAGAAAAAGTTTTAGTGCATTTGGCCATTGTGAGCAATGAAGAGTTCCAACAGTTAGGGCCTATGGAGAGTGAAAGGAGTAAAGAATGGATGAGCCTATTCAGCTCATTCAGCCTCAGTTCGGGGAGACCCATAGTGGCCATGTCACTTTCATCTCCACAGCCCAGCCCCTGTGTGCTGTTGTATGTATGCTGCTGTAGCCCCCGTTTTCACACATTGCCTCTGTGCACAGGCCCCACTTTATTGATCTGGTTCCCTTTTTTTTGCCTCTTTTCTGGAAGTCCGCAGAAAATTTAATGAACCAAATACTGGAAAAGGAGTGACTGGGTTGTGTGTGTGTGTGTGTGTGTGTTGGAGGGGTATAGACCAAGGAGGAGGAGGAGTAGGAGGAGGCAGAGGAGGGGGTACAGCTTTTTTTGAAAGCAAATACCGATGAAGTCTAGCGTACAGGGACAGAGAGGAGGGTTGGAGGAGAGGGTGAAGAGGGTGAAGTCTGAGTGACTCTGAGGAGGGGGAGGAGCACACCACACCACACCACACCACACCACACCACCACCGCCACCACCACTACCGCCACCACCCACTCCTGCTGAGTAAACTCAAAAGTTGGGGGAAAAAAAGAGAATGTCTTCAACCCCAACCCATCCCACTGCGACCCTAGTTTCACAGATGCAAGACACTGTACTGTACCGATGACGCCATTCAGCAGCCTGTCACCTCGTGATGGCAGCCGTAAGAGAATGCAGCCTGCGTGGGGTTGTGGTAGGTGGGGTGCTTCTAAGGCCTCTGCGGTTTGGCCGAAAAATGTTTGCTCTGGAGTTCAGTGACTGTGGATGAAAGGTAGCTGCTGCTTTTTCCCTTAATCACTGTGTAAACCTCTGACCTAAACATACTGTAGTTAGTGCTAGGAGTCATTATTATTCTTACAGAACAGTCTTGTCATCAGTGTGTTCTTAGCTGTGTTTCTGGAGGGATTTTTGTGATGAACTGTTGTTTTACAGTGCCATCCATCTTCACATTTTCCCTCATTCATTTCAATATGTTGATATCCTACATTTCCCATAATGCAGCAACTCCAGAATGTTGCAAAGTTGCAGTCACAGTAATCAACAAAAATTAAGCCAGTCCCTGTGAATTCTGCACGACCTTGCAATTTTGTCCACCACAACTTCACTGCAAATTTGACTGTTTAAAACAGGTAAAAAATCTCATTTCATTGTAGAGCTGTATGCAGCGTATTGATTCGCTCAGCCTCTCTGTTTATCATGAGACTACTCCTGTGCCTGGGACAGAGTCACACACAGTGACAGCAGGGCTAACTGGTAGCACCACACAGCTAACATTACCAAACATTTAATGACAGAGCCGAGCCGTTTTTTGTGTGTGCGTGTGTGTGTGTGTGTGACTGTTGGGGCCATTTAACAGCTTGGTGTGTGTTGTTTGCTGCTGCTACTGTGCTAGCTTGTGCTAACATGGTAGAGAGAGCAGGAGATGCTTACAAAGACAGTCCATACCCCCCAGCATCACAAATAGATTCTAACTCTGTTGGAAGCACTGAATGCTCATAATAATAGGCTCCGAATACGAGACAGCATTGAAACTATTTAAGCATATTCTCATACAACATTTCGTATGATATGCTACAAGTTAATACCTCACAAATGGCATTACGTCCTTAAAGTAAAGTCACGTTACATAATAAGTAACATTATAGAGCAATATATCCTCTTACAAGAGTCTGTATGATATCATATGTAATGCACACACAACAGTTTGTATGATATCCTCCAAATCAGCACTTTACGTATGACGTTATGTCCTTAACGTAAGGTTCCATAATTAATGTAAAGTCATATAATTAACGTTAAGTTATGGAGTTTAGGTTTAGGTAAAGAAACATGATGAGGATGTACCCTAAAATGACTTTCACTCAAAGGTCACACGGTTCTGAACGCCAGTCTCCCGGGGAAGGTCCCAGGGGAAAGTCCTGTGTTTTTTGACCCATGCACCACCCCAGTCTGACTCCTTACTCGATTGCTTCCATCTTTACTCCTTAAGCGCATTAGTCAAATGATCGCAGCTTATGTTACGCAGTTATGCATGAATTACTCGCTCATGATTACATGATATATTTACTAAATTTGGTACATTACTTTTTGTAGGAAAACATAGGAACAGCGCATGAAAACAGCCTGGAAATTTAAATATTGTAACATGCATCACAATTTTTTTAAAAAAAAAAAATAAAAGCTGCTGTGAATTCAGACATTTCAGACCACAACAATCCCCCCAAAAATCTGTGACTTTATACAAAGCCCAGAGAGTGGATGTTGGGTGACTGTAGGTGATGGAGTGGCATAGTTTTTCAATCTTAAACAACAAAAGAAAATAGGTACTGTACGCTGCAACATGGCGTGCATTCTGGTCTACTGAGGATGTAGAAGTTAGTATCTTTGCTTGATATCAAAGCTTCTACTTGTCCACATGTCTTCTACCTGATAAACATACAGGTGTGAAAATGTGACTCTTGTCCTTTGATTTAGAGGGATCAAAAATAAATAAATAAAACAGTGGTTCTCTTCTTTACTTCTGTCAAGGCCATGTTGCATTTTGAGCTCTTTTAATTTTTAGGCACTGGTAACAGGAAAGATATCAATATTCACAATTGTGGATCTGTAAGCAGCAAATGTAATGTGCCTTTACTTAATCATTTACTTTAACAAATAATAATTAATGGTAATGAATATCATTAATGCATCAGTGATCTGTGTGAGACTTTGGCTGTCGAGATGTCTCGTCCACTCAGAGTCCACAGAGGAGGGGTGTGTTGTGGATTGTAACTTACTCATGTGCAGGGATGAATTGATGGGACTTTAATGGCCATTTAGGGGACTGTAAAAGGCAACTAGGTGTTGAGCGATGCCACCATGATCTTTCACAGTCAGCCTGCACTTCAGATGGAGAGGAAAAGTGGGAGAGCGAGAGAGAGATGGACACTTACATTCATGTGTAGAGCCCTTCACAGAATCCCATCTCCTTTGCTTTGGGCATGGGGACGGCACTGGACAATCCCCGCTTGTTTTAACGCCTGTTGTTTCACTCCCCTCGAGGCATCCTGTTCATTCTCACTCAAGTGTGTGAGGTTAAATAGGCTCACATCATATCTGGGATGTGGGGGTGGAGTTTTGGGAAAGTGTGGGTTGCACATTTCACCCCCTCCTGCTTCCCCCTCTTTACACTAGGGCAGCAATGAGTGGGCACTCGAATCCCAGAACAGAAACTGAGGTCACGTTCGATTGTACCAGCAGCATCAAAAGAATAGGTTCAGACCATAAGGCCTCTGAAAACACACACTGTTGAGAAACAGGGCAGAACCTGATGTGCATTTAACAAGCCATTTTAAGGGTTGTATGGTAAAATAACTGACAAGCTCATTACAGGCTGATGGACCTCATCAATCACTGGAGGCGCTCCCCTTCGTCTGGAAGAGGGACACACAATTGCAGCGGAAATAGGTTGTCTCAGGAAAACTGTATTTCCAAGTCATGCAACAAGGTCTAACAACCCTCTTCCTATGCCAATGCCTCTGTAATTCTTAAACTACAGAAGAAGCGGACCTGCGAAACCTAAGCCAGCTCCAAAATCTCCAAAAGACAGCAAAACATAAAGAGATTCAGTCTTCAATTCTCTGTGTGATGCATGATGTGTCATCACCAGCACAGCACAAAGATCTTCACATCACATCCTGTCTGAACTCCTCACACACTCCTTGTTTCGCTTACTGACTCAACGGAAACCCAGTTTCCCAAAAGCATTTTAGCAGTAACCTCATCATTGTCTATCAGCTTACAAAGGAACAATGGTGGCCGCAGCTCTGGGGTCTTCTAGGGAAACTCTGCCCCAGGTCATGGGAGGTCAGTTAATTTGTAGGAGGGGGATGGTAAAGCTAATTTCATTATCTCAACACAAGATAAACTCCACAGACAATGAAAAGGGACGTGTAGTTTGTTTTATCTGAACACTTTGGCTCTGTTTATTTGCCATCACTTCTTACAACATATTTCGTCTTGAGTTAATGGGTGAATAAAACACTCTAGTTTCAGCTTTACTGATTTCATGTCTTTTATGATAGATATCTTTGGGCTTTAAAAAAAATAGAATGAGATTTTTTTTCACCATTGTCTTACATTGTATAGATCAACCAAACAATCAATTAATTGAGAAAATAACTGATAGATTGATAGTTAATGAGGACAATTCATATTGCAGCCCTACACAATTTAAACTTTTTTTGTGACTAAATAAAAACCTGGCAGTGATGAAGAAGATGAGAAAAGAGAAGCACCAATTAACGAGTGCTGTAACTACCAATTCATTAATTAGTCAGTCAACCAAAAATTATTTGATGACATTTTGGCAGTTTTTGGTATTTCTGTCAAGTAAAAAAACAAACGTGTCTCAAATGTGATGATATGATTGACTTCCTTTTTTCATTGGCATTACCTTGACCAAACCATGTTAAATCAAACATTGTGCAGGATTTGTTTCTATTGACTCCATCAGGTCGGCATAATTTGTATTTTTTTTGTTACTTTATAGACATCTAATGATACTTTTCCACCTTAAATGTAGCTAAGACTGCCTTTTATCCTGTAAGTTTGAAGTGATAACGTCCTGAACAAATGGGATGAATCACTTTTACCCCTTTACCACCAAAACTAGTGCGTGTATGCAGGGTTAACACAGGAAACTTGCTTAAAGTAGGTTATACACTTCTTTCCCATTGCCAGTAGATCACAGCTGTATAGATGGTTCTGCTGCAGACAAGTATGTGTTTCTTTCTTTTTTATTTTAATTTTAATATTTTGTGGCATGTCATGTTCAGTGTCACGCACAGGCCGGAAAACAGGATAGTAAACAGTAGAACGCAGCATGGAGGCTAGTGAAAATGTTGCAGTGGTTACGTCTTTTTTATACCTCTTACTTATTTCGTCTTTCTTTCAAATTCGGCGCACACTAAACCATGTTTGGAACAATGTTTGATCGCTGCTTGTGCAGAGACGGACGGATATTTTGTGGTGGTGCGTCATTGCATCTCACCAGTAAAGGGGCAACAATTTGTGTGTTAATCCAAGTGTTGTATTTCCATCACTGCCAATTGGAGCTGGAGCCAGAGCCAGAGCCAAAGCCAATAAATACCCAAGACTACCACAGTCATTTGACTGGAGTGTGAACATTGATTGTAACCTTTCCCTTTACGTACAATAGCCAGATGTTAGCAGGTGTTCGTGTGTTTTTTTTTTTGTGCAGTGGAAAAGGGGCTTCAGTGACTGAAATGTTCGGGTTCCACAGTGCGGCCATCAAAGACTTTGACATATAGTATTACGGTCCTGACAAGATCAACTGTCGGTGTACAGTTTAGGTCATTTTAAACAACGTGTCCTCATGCAATAGTTCATACATCCTTAATGTAAAGTTACTGTGGTTAGGTTTAGGAAAAGTAATGTGAGGACATAGCCACCTCAAAGTGACTAAAGTTTACATGGTTCCAAACACCAGTTTACTGGGGAAAGTCCCGAAAGTAAGTTCTGTGTTTTGTGACCCACCTACCACCCCAGTGTGCCTCCTAACTGGACCGCTGTGACCACTTCCTTCTTTACTCCTGTTAGTGCATTGGTCACTTCATTGCAATCTTCCAAAATATCTGGGTCATGCACAAACTACTGGCTCATGATTACGTAGGATATGTGTGAATTTTGGTGTATTCATTTTTGTAGGAAAATATACAAACAGTTTTAAGTCATCATTTTGGTGTCTAGCAAATAGTGATGGGTCTGTTGGTTAGTATGATGGAATATGAGAGCTCATGGATGTTTTCCTTCACCCTCTGGGAAAATTAATTCCCAGCTGGCTGTTTTAAAAAGATGATCAGCTCTAAGTGACATTAGGCATATGACTGTAGTGAAGAGGATCATGATTCCCCCTCACTGTATCATTAACACTTCCTCATCAAACAACCAACAGGCTTTGCTATGTGACTGTGAGCTTTTGAGATAGAGTGACACAGGCTCGCAGACAATGGCATATTGTCTGCGGTGTTTGCCGCGGGCCCTAATCTGATACAGAGGCCAGTGATTGGGGTCTATGCAGAGGCCACTGACAACAAAATACAGCCAACATGCAGAGAAAGAAAGAGGGGAAGGAGGTGGGATCTGTTTGTGCTCCTAACTCTGGGGTTTGTGTTGGGAGGGGAGAGGGGAAGGAGTTAGTAAGTTATGATTTACACTAGGCCCTCCCATAGCTACAAAGTCGACGCAGCCTCAAGGGCAGGGCGGCTGGGCTCGTTTTCTTACGTTTCCATATGATGGGAGATATTAGATTCCAAATCATGCTGACTCAGTGCCAGGCCACAGTCTCCTTTCTGATAGAAGCTGGAGACAGGAGACAGAGAGACAGAAAGAGTCAGAGTTGAGCCTGGATATAGAGACATGTGGTTGTCTTTAGCAACAAGCTCCGCAACCTTCCCCTCCTCCCTCACAACATGTCTGTTGCTGCCATCATCTCCTCTCTCTTCTTTCCCATCTCTTGCACTGGCTCTGGGCCAGAACGAGGTTTGCTTATGTTTTGTAATCAGCTCATTAGTGAGAAAGTGGGATGAAAACCATGCTGGTTACAAGGAGGGCCATCTTTGCACTAGGCCGTTTCACATGCAAGACTCATATGTCAGGCCGCTCTCAAACTGAACTCAGCGGTGTCAACAGGTGGTCACAGCATAGCAAAGCATAGGGGAAAAATTTTGGTGAAGACAGCAGAAAATCTACATATGTGTCAGTCTTATTCTCAGTTATTTTTAGCAAAAAAGAACACTGTTCAAACAGAACTGAAGTTTGAAAATTACATGCATGTTGCAATATTAAAATGATTATATTAGTGGTTGGACTGTGACTTTTGGTTGATTTAATTAATGTCACCTTGAGCCACATGTTCATTAGTCCAACTAAGCTAGAAAGTGGCACTCCTGTGATTTTACACATACAGGTGAGTTTGCTTGTCATGGGGAGTTTTGCCCAGCTTGTGGAAACAGTTGTATGATATCTGCTGTGGAGCTTCCTAATCATCAGCTTGGGCTTTGGGATCAAAATTTTTTCTACAGAAAGCCTGCTTTACAAAGTGAAGTTGTGTTATGTTAAATATGTTTGGCCATGAACCAAGTAAAGATATACCGTTGGTTACATTATGGGAAATGTAGAATTACATTATTTTCCCCATTCTACATTAAACCTCAGGATGTCTCATTCCCTTCTAGGGATTCACGATATCAGAGTTTTTGACGATATCTGATATGCCAATGTTTAACAACTCATTTGGCTGATAACAGATATCAATATATATACACTCTTTTCCCCACCTAATTTTAGTGATCATCAAAGAAAATGCACTAAAGAGCCACTACGAAGTCCCTTCTGCTTTTGCAGTTTTTTACACAGAATCAAACAACAGTGAAATTATGCTGCTCTAGTGTGTGACAGCATTGCCAGCACACCAGAAGCAAAAGAGGACTGACAGGCATGACATGTAACACAACAGCCACCAATGTGACATATAACACGTGTTAGCAGCTCTTTATAAACAATAACAGTGGCATTGACATGGCAGTAACAACCATTTACCGCCCCTGTTATATGGCAACTGATCTCGTCCTTTTCTCAGAGGGTGAGGAGCTCCCGGACCTCACTGTTTTCCCAATTTGTGGACATTTTCAGCCGCTGTTCTTCATTGTTGAGTTAGCCGCTAACTGCTTCTAGCTGCTTTTTAAATCTCCTGTGGTAGGTTACACGCAAAACATGTTATGAAAATGATACACCCATCCCATCCTGCCAGTTGCCCCATTTACATAGATGCTGCCTCTGATGCCAGCTCAAAGGAGAGAGAACTCTGTCCCCCCTTGTTCCGCAACAGCAAGGTGGCATAATGGTGAGATATTCCCACCTTTAACAGGCAGTGTAAAAAGGATTTGTGAAATGTATAAATCTGCCCACTAGATCTGCAACTATCAAAACTTCTTTAATTCCAGCTTATTAAACAGTAATATTCTGTGGTTTCTATGCTGCTCTATCTTCTGTCTATAAAGTGAGTATCATTAAGTTCTAGTACAAACAAGACATATGAGGATGCCATCTTGGCCCTTTGAAAACACTGTTAACAATAAAAATAGTAGTTAGTTGCAGCCCTCATGCCCACAATAATTTCAAAAAGATCTCCATCATTACTGAAAGATCTTAAAACTCCTTTTCTTGGTCCTCTTCCAGTGGGACAGACACAGCCTGGTTACTTTGTTGAATTTTAGCTTAAGTCTTCTCCTGTCCCCTCTTGCTTTTCATGATCACCTTTGAAGTGTTTTAAAATAGCCAAACTCAGGATCTAGTCAGTTGTATTTCCAACAGAAGGATCATAGAACAGTAATTTATTTGCAGCAGAGTGCTCAGAAGGCTAAAATGGTGAGACAGAGATACATTTTCAAATTTAGCTGGCTTAGTTTTGACATAGTTAGTGACAGTTACTACAAGATCTCACCTGGTGACATGCTCTGACAGCTGATACTGGCAGGTCCTGGGCCACTGACATGCCCCCAACATCAAGGGAAGCCCCAGCTCCCGGCACCAAAGGCCTGAGATCTGACTTGGATGCAGCAGCAGCTGGCTTGTATAGGCCAGCAATGCACAGTCGCAGACACAGACTGTCAACTATCACAAGCACCGTATTGGAGTGCTGAATTCACCGCAACAATGTGGAAATTGCACCACAGTGAAACCTGAGTGTAGCAAATGCCAACTTTGATTTGGCCAAATCTTGACTCACTGGCTGGTAGGCACATCCGCTGTGGTTCTGCAAAGGAACACACACACACACACACACACACACACACACACACACACACACACACACACACACACAAAGCCTGTTTTACTCAAGTAGTTGTGAGGTTACTGACAGCTGAAGCAGTCGAGAGTGAGTGCTAACAACACATTTAAGATGAATGACCCAGTCCAAATGCTTCAGAGAGGAAGCTGGCTCAACTCAGCAGTGTGCAATGTGGCACCAGTGACAGCTGTGACTTTTACACACACACACACACACCTCCAGTACATGCTTACAGCGACAGTTAAGTGTTCATTCAGCTGTGAGGTGTCAGCAATTAAAACATCACAGTTTTAAACTCAAGATTTTTTTGATATCAGTTAGTTACTGCCAGTTTATTTTTCAAGAAAAAGTTCATAATATAGAATATTTGAAAATGCAGTAAAATGTGATTCACAGTTTTCTAGCACCCAAGCTGACATATTGAAATAGAGTTTTTCATTTCACAATAACAGACGTCTGAGATGCTCACATTTAGCATTTTTAGCCACATTAGCAGCGGTATTCAAGGGATGGCAGTTTCAGTTGGTTGCCTAAAATATCTCAACAACTATTAGATGGATTGCCCTAATTTTGCCAAGACATTCATAGTTCCCAGAAGATAAAGCCATACTGATTTAGGTGATCCCTGGATTTTTTTTCTCTAATTCCACCATGAGGTGACATCTTTGTTTTTTTAGTGAATTGTCTCTACAACCTTTGGATGGATTGCTTTAAAATGTGGCACACACAATGATGATCCCCGCAGAAGAAATTGTGATAACTCTGGTGATCTCTGATGTTTCCCCTCTTGTTATCATCTGGCCAATATTTCACTTTGACTAATACACAAATCCAATGACTACTTTTGCGCCACCTTGTGGTGCTGCCTTCTGTTGGTGACAACAGCAAAGGTTGTCGATTTTCAACATTATTTTGGCAAACTGATGACAGACTTTGGCATAAAATGTAGACATTGTTGTCAGAAAGAAGAAATCACTCCCACTAAACACAGAGCTGCCGTTTTTTGTTTTTTTGGTCTGGTTTAATAACCCGAATGTGTCTGTGGTTTCTCATAGTGACTTGCGTAAATGGTGGCGTAGATAATGCACACAGATTAGCATGTTTTTAAACACTTTAACACAGTTAAATTCAAGGCTTTTTACTAGGACACGTAGGACACCATGTTTAAAACAAACTTACCTCTAAATTTGGCTATCAACTTAACTGATAGGTCTAAATGATTGTTTGTTAATTATGTTTTACGACAAGGTGGCTACATTACAGTGGGCTATTTATGATTATTTGGTACTTTAAATTTGCAACAGTGAAAGCAAACAAATCTGTCCATGCACTATTAAATTCTGTATAGCCATTGCTCTTGAGGTTTGGCAAAATTTAGAGGAAAAAGCACCAGGCTGTAGACACGTTGACACGTTTCAGGTGATTAAATGTTAAAACATTTTTTTATTCAGTGTATAGGCTACACATTTTTACTATAGGAGAATGTACTGGCGGAGGTTACATCCTTCTGTAACCATACCTACCTGTCTGTACATCTGTTAATTAGGGTTAAGTTTATTCTACAGTTATTTTAGTATCTGTTCCCTCACTGGAGTTTTTTGATTCTCTGAGGACAAAAAACCCCAAATTGCACGTAGATTCCTTCCTGCCCAGGACTATGTGTAGGCCATGAGCTCCACATCTGTTTTCTGTTGGTCGAGGGAGACAAAGAGATCAACCACAGGATATTGCCTTTACTAGCAGGAAAGGTCAGGTTCAGGGGTGGGGTAAGAACTCATCCACAGGGCTTTTCTCTGCTGTTTTAGATGCCTTTTATATTGCATCAGTTGTTAGCTGCTCATTACTCTGTATCTTCCGCAATCCACTGGATGATTGGGTTTTGGTAAGGGATTGAGTCCCCATGTGCAGTTGGCAGATTGTAAAGGTTTGGAACAGATAGGAGATTTAAAAAAAAATGTGGAATGAGGCTGAGGAAATCTCTTTTTTTTTAAAATCCCTAATTTACATGATTGTGTGATTACAAACAGGATTGGCATATTTGAACAATCTTGCTCCAGGTCAATATGATAAATAATTTTGAATTGGAATTTGATCACAGGTTGAATTTCCCTTACTTTCTAATTTCCCTTATTGACCAAGCCATGTGAAGCACTTAAACGGCTGGGCTAGAAAACCTGCACCCTTGTTTGAGAAAGCATATTGTGGCAATACTCTTCTTCTTGCTTGACTGACCTGAATGTATACATGTGTGACAGCCTGTACTGATGTTGTTTCAACCTCTGAATCAGACTAATGGCTAATGTGTTGCTGTCAGACCTCTCACAATCTACCTCATGACCTTTAAGACCTGAGCTTTAAATCCTCACATGGAGACGTTTCTCCAAAGAGTGATTCACTCATAGAGAATGCACTCCGTCCTAGTCTAAACTTGTCTGCTCCCAGAGGTCTTTGAAACTTGCCGTCCATCACCATAAACATTCTCAGTGTGGTATGAATTGCTTTACTGTGGTATCACGCAAAATTTGCTGGATGTTTTAGATTTTAAACTTTTTTACAAAGTACAAAGAAGTAAAAAAAAAATCTTGAAAAGGCAATATGTATCTATACTACATATAGTGACATTATTCTTATTGGGTCTTGAAAGAGTCTCAAATATTGTTTGTGTCTACAGCTTTCTTCAGAAGAAGGGGTCTCTGTTCTGAAGGCAACAACCACACTAATGTGTCCCCCGTTTTGCTTTTCAGAACTTCAGGTTGTGTTTTAGTCTTGACAGGCAGCAACATTCATTCATTCATTCATCTTCTAACCGCTTCATCCTCTTGAGGGTCGTGGGGGGGCTGGAGCCTATCCCAGCTGACATCGGGCGAGAGGCAGGGTACACCCTGGACAGGTCGCCAGACTATCACAGGGCTGACACATAGAGACAGACAACCATTCACGCTCACATTCACACCTATGGACAATTTAGAGTTATCAATTAACCTAGTCCCCAATCTGCATGTCTTTGGACTGTGGGAGGAAGCCGGAGTACCCGGAGAGAACCCACGCTGACACGGGGAGAACATGCAAACTCCGCACAGAAGGACTCCCACACCCGGGATTGAACCGGCAACCCTCTTGCTGTGAGGCGAGAGTGCTAACCACCACACCACCGTGCCGCCCAGGCAGCAACATGTCAGGCCAAAACATTATGATAAGTTCTACATACATTTAGTGATTTCATCCTCCTTGTGTTATTCCCACAGCTTTCTCTGCCGATAGATAATGCTTCCGCTTCTGTTCTAATCTGCACTGTATTTGCTTTGCAGTGATTCCCAATTTATTTTCCACTGCCCTACTGTTACTTTCAGTATCAGTTCTACCTCATCATCAGTCTAAACAAAGACATCTCTGGTCTTACTTTTCATCATCTTCGTAGTATTTTCTGTAACTAAGCAACCAACTGCAGAGTGGACAATCTCCTTCCCACACTGGAGAGTGCATGCCCAGTGTATATAAATGGTAATGTGATATGCGTTTTCAGGTGTGGTCAGTATGGGCAGAGATTATTTCTGAAACTGTCCTAAAACGCTTGTGTGTATCAAGATCTTTTTTAAACAATAACATAATAGTGTCCTAAAGGCACCATTGCCCCTCATCGACCCCAGTCGGCTTTTTTTTTTTTTCATTTCAGCATGATGAATCAATGACAGTGGAGCCCATCAGTGGATGAAATCACTCTGATTGGCAGTTCAGTGTTGCTTTTTGAATGATGAATTCAGTCTACCACCACCTGCTGGTGTGGAGAGTTATTTCCCCTCACGCAAGGGCAGAACATATGAACTTTTTGGCCGAGACACAGGCAACGCAAGACGAGGTCTGCTTTTATTGCTGCCAGTTCTTTGAAGTCTATTTGGTGTGTCTGGCCCTTAAGAGTTTCATATTTTTCTCTGAGGGTCTTTAAACTTGGAATAACTGATTTTTTTTGGTCCCTCTGGGGCAGCGGGAACAAGCTGTAAATACAATATTGACATGTCATCACCTTTGAACTTTTTAGCATACAACTGCCCAGTTACACATTCAGCAGATATGTGGCAATATTAGCATTGCTTTTGAGGCGTGTTTCTGCCCATCTGGCAATTGTAATTGTGTCTGCTAACTCATTCTCTAATTCTCTACTCTAATCGTTTATACTAGCCTTAAAATGTTAAAACGATGTATGGGTGCTGCAACATTAAATAAATCTTGTCAACGTGAATACAATCTGCAGACCAATTTTATCCCACTCCATAAGCTGTAAGGAAGCACAGAAAAAAAGGCTTAGGGGATAATGTAGTCTGATATAGGATCTTGGTTTGTAACCAGCTTTGTGTTACATTGATTTCAAAGTGATAAGAGCAGACTTTCCTTTCACCTCGCCATGACCCAAGGGGCGTGTTGATATTTCTCCTCTTTATGCTGGCCCAAAAAATGCAGAAAAAGGTCTACACATTTAAAAGATTGAAGTTGGCAGGGTTACAGTTTCAAATGTGGGAAACCAAAAGTGAGAGTTTTAGAAAAACTGGGGAATGCATTTTCTGAAGAAACCGCAATGAGTTCGCTGGCTGCGTGAAAAGCTGGAAGCTGGATTGCATTGCTTCATGTATAGCTTGGGGCTGAACAGCATTGCTTGAGAAATATGACTGGGAGCTAAACTGCATTTGGGCTCAGTGAAGGAGCACCTGAAGGTGTATTGCACTGGAATAATAGCAAAGGGATTAAGGGGACAAAGTATAAGATATATAGTGAAAGCAACTGATATATTTATATTATTATATTTACTTTGTTATACTATTCATTCTGTGCAGTAGGCTATCCTATATTCTTATTATTATTCAGTATCAGTAGAATACATAAGGGTGCATACGGAGGCATAATGTGTATGTTTTGTGAAAGTATGTGTGTGCTTGTTTGAGTTCGAGTTAAGAAAAAATCACTGAGATTTTTATTTTGAAAGTCCTAGCATCTGGTGTCTGGTGTTGATGGTGTCTGATGGTGTTCAAGTACTTAGGTGTCAGAAAATGAGGTTAGAATGAGAACAAGAAAGAGAACCTGAGAATAAAACTGGGATTGCTTGCTGCAGTCCCACCAATGAGTGGCCTACCATTTGACTGTTAGGTAGCAGCCAAGACTAAAAATGAGCTGTGATGTCTAAAGGAGGGAAGTCTTTGGTAAGGTCTTATGGAGAGAAGTTAAATTAAAGGTTTCTCATGAAACTGTTGCAGAGTACCAGAGAAAGTCCGGCCAAGGTGGTTAGGGCTGTGAGGGGAAAAACAGCTGTATTATGTATGAATTATGCAAGGAGCTCTCTTGATCCAGATGTAGTGAAGGTACAGCTGAAATCCAATGAAACAAGAAGCCTGTGTGGACTTTCTCACCACCATCACCCCTTGCTCCTACACCTGTCCACCTGTAAATTAAATGTGACGGTTCCAGCATTCCTCCTGGGTGTATCATTGTTTTTAGCCTTTTGCCCACTTAGCGTGCAACTGGAGGAAGGGTTAAGAGTGACAGCAGTGGATGGTTCTGGTATGTAACAGCTTAAAGGACAGGTTTGGAGTTATCAAGTCTGTTGTAAAGAGCGTTATTAGTCACTGGAATCATCCCTCCTGTCCTTCTTTGAGTATTCTATTGATACTTGATGATAAAGACTATTGCAGCCTTTTATTTATGGTGTGCCAGTTGGGAATTCAAAGCAAGCATTCTTGACCCTTAAAGTTATAAAAATAGAAGGATTTTTTTTGCTGAAACAAATTTTTTATTACTAAAATAAACACTTTAAAACATCTGTTTTAATGGAAGTCTGTTTAAAAAGTCTCCCTTTTGAAAATAACTAAAATAAAGGTGAGATGCTACGTCCAGTTGCTTTTTTTTTTTTTTTTCAAATATTGCAGCCAAGCAAATATACATGATACAATAACCATCTATTTTCATATCACTATATACCCTGAAACCAGTACATTGTTGCAACCCTAGAACTGGCAAATCATCACCTTGTAAAGTTGATATGGCGAACTTGCTAGCAAATAGTTGTCTCACCTGCAGCAGACATGGAGCAACATAAGAAATTATTTGCCACCTGACAAAAAATAATTCTCTCTCACTTTAGCTCTGGTTTTTGGTCTCTACCAACTCATTAAGGAAATATCTGCCTCTATAGGTACTAACAACCCGATTGCCATAAAAGTGTAAGCATTGTACATCTCTGCAAACCATGGATATGCTACACCTCAGGTGTATATTGCCGCTGGCAGCTGGCCCCCGCTTTGCTGTGGTTCTAAACCGATGGCTCTTTTCTCCCTCTTTGGCAGTTTTGGTTATTTGGTTACAAATAATTGAAATCCACCACGTGCTACCGGTATTACTAAAAATCTGCGAGTGCAATAGTGTTTTCCATTGTAGCCCCGTTTCCACCAAGCAGTCCAGTATGGTTCAGTTTAGTTCTGTAGGCATTATTTGTGTTTCCTCTGTGAAAAGTTGTGGATGGAACCAATGGAACCATTCCTAAATGTCCCCATTTTTGGTCCCCCCTCTGTTGGGCAACTTTTAAGGTGTAACATTTACTTGTAATGTTACTCAATGCATGAGTTGATGACATGAATCCATCAGCACACCTTAAATTTCAATGTGACAACTTTGACTACTCCATTAGTTTTTATTGTCTGTGTTGGATGACTGAGCAATGAGTAGATCTTCGAGCTTTTAAAAATATATATTAATTTTGGATTATGTGAACTGCATATATTCTAATCAGGGGAAAAAAGCTTGCCTGCAAAGGACTAAATGCACAAACGCACTTTTTTTTAAATATCCCATCGAGAGTCTCTCACTCTTGCCTGTTCCGTTTTGTTTTAAAAATGTAGGCGTGCAACCCCGTTCTGTGAACGATAAATGTGGTGCAGACTTCCATCTGTGTCACCGGTGAAATTCTCTATGCAGGAAAGCCCTGGGTATAGCCTGCTAAATGTTTACATTTGCTACTTTTGCTATTAAATGATTATAACTGTAAATAAAGACCTGCCATTCTCTACAGCATCCAGTGAAGGGAAACAGGGAACCTTATATTCAACCAGCTGTGCATCATCACAGTGTGTGCAGATTAATGGTAAATGGTAAATGGACCTGCATTTGTATGGCGCCTTTCTAGTCATCTAGTGACCACTCAAAGCGCTTTTTACACTACGAGTCATGTTCACCCATTCACACATTGGTGGCCGAGGCTACCATACAAGATGCCACCTGCTACTTGGTTTTAACACACTCACACACCGATGGAACAGCCATCAGGAGCAATTTGGGGTTCAGTATCTTGCTCAAGGAAACTTCGACATGCAGTCTGGAGGAGCCCGGGATCGAACCGCTGATCTTTCGATTGGTGGACGACCCGCTCTACCTCTGAGCCACAGCCGCCAACAATGTTTAGCTTCCCCCAAAGCTACATGCCCATCTGCCAGTGGAGATCTGGGCACTGGTGGAACGGGAGGAAGTGAAACATTGTTCATCTGCACAAACTGTACTGACACATAGCCGGCTGAAAATCAGCAAGGTTTACCTTTATTTTCACTGTTTTCTGTTTTGATCGCCAGTGATGTGGCAGTTCACTTTTACTCTGTCATCTGTAGGCTTTAGAAATAGCTTCTGTCTTTATCTTTTTAACCTGTTTTTGCTGCTGAGTAAGTTTGACATCCTGGACATATCCTTCAAACTCATACTGTAGACCCTTCTGTCTGCAACACTCTGAAATAGCTTTTTCGTTTTTCCACAATATTTCTCCTGGGAGTGCAGTTTCTGTAGTTACAGTTTGGGCTCTATTCTAGGTCTTCTTTCTGCCGCTGTCAATGACGAAGTTACTGTCTCATAACAAAGCAAAATAATCTTTGGCAGTCCTGAAACTGATTGGTGAAAAACCTAGTCAAGATACTATAGGAAGCACGAGAAATTCTCAATAAGTTCTCAAAAATAACACAACATTATGTCTATGATGGAGGCACAGAAATATGCAAAACAAAACCATATTTTGGCTTTGAGTGTTTGTTATGTTAACCTGCATGAGTGTCACCATCAGAAACCTGAGCAGAGAGGTCTGCAGGTGGCGCAGGAACAGGAGACCTCACCTGTCTATCTATCTTGTCTTTGCCAAGTGAGCAGAGTGTAGGACAGCAGTTGGTGAGTCTGTCATTGTGTATGTGCGAACTCACGGTGTGCATCCATATAAATGTGTGTGTGTGTGTGTGTGTGTGTGTGTGTGTGTGTGTGTGTGTGTGTGCTGCTGCTGCCAGGAAAGAGGGCCTACCAGCATACGGATCACATTGACTGAAAGATAGGAAGGAAGAAAGTAAGAAGAGCAAAGCCTGGAAATCTTCAAAATGAGAGGGCCTCTTTTGATGTGTGTTTGCATTCCTTTCAGTGTTGGTGAAAGGGGAGCTGTTGAACGGTAGTGGAGGAGAGGAACACTTGAAACTGACCGAGGCGCTAAGAAAAACACACACCAGGTCTCATAACAAAAGTCCTGCAAGTTCTGAGGTTGAGGGGGGCCTAAGGTAAATTAACTGAAAGAGGAAGAGGAGTTCAGGGAGTACAAAAGATGAGCCAGAGACTATTGTTTTTAAATTGGAGAAATTCTGCAAATCTGGGCAAGATAATTATTGACCTGAGCTGTAAACTCAATAGTCAAGTGAATATTCTGACTTTCTTGTTAAAAGATATCAGCAGAAAAAAAACAAGCGATTCTGCACTGGAGTTAAGTTGAATTATCTGAGCCTCTTACAATTTTAAGACTTGACCTTGGCAAAAGAAAACATAACAGTGACTTTCCCCATTACCTCAGTCTTTTTCCTGTGCCTCGTGTGGTTAAGTGGCATGTCTGGATGGCCCATCAGAGTGAGGGCTGGTGAAGGAAAATCAAGATGTACGACTTCTGCTATACTCTGTTAATATTTGCCGTCCTGTGCAATAACCCTGTTAAAACTTTTTTTCCTACCTTTTTTTTTGTTATGAATCAATAAATATAACACAGAACATATTCTCCTCAGTGTGAGTGGGTTGAGTTTGAACACAGCTTTTAAGAATTTGATGAATTTGTTAAACACAAGACATATTTCTTGGCATCTGTGTTCACTTCCATAACAGTTCAACCTTGTCAAGTCTTGCACACGGGAAAAAAACAAATGCACAGACACAAATTCTTCACCAAACCTCACTTTGAATGTTTGTGAGATACTTCACCAAAGGCAAAGACATTTCTCAATGGAAAAACATCCAGTTTTGTGGCTGTGTGGCAGGAAGGAACAAGAACAAAGCAGCCTCACTGTAAAACTTAGGGTTAAGGTTTCGGATATGGTTAGTCTAGCCTTTTAAAAGGCAGCTTTGCATTGAAATGAACTTAATAAATCATTTAAAGCAGTTATCTGTAAGGTTCTTGTTTTGGTATTTGGCTTCTACACAGACATTGTGATGGTGTTCTTGCTCTGCACTTCCCAGAAATCATTCAGTAATCAGACAGCAAAGCTGATCTTGGGGTGGCTTTTTCCTCATTTTTATAATTTGTACATTTTAGGTCTGTTTAACATCACTTCCATATGACAGATCATCAAAACACCAGATGTAGAAGTTTTGGCAACACTTTATATTTAGGCGCCTTTAATTAGTGATAATTAATAGATAATAAGAGCCATATAAGTCCTTATAAGAATATTATCATCATCACTATTATTGTTTTTATTATTGTTAGTAGTAGTAGTGGTACAATATTATGTTGTAAAGGTCTAGTGTGTAGGATTAAGGGTTATCTATTGGTAGAAATGTTTATTATACCTGAAACTTAGAGTCATTGTGTTTTCATTATCTTAGAATGAGCTGTTTGTGTATACATTGGAGCAGGTCCTCTTCCATGAAGTCCGCCATGTTGTTCTACAGTAGCCCACCACCCCACTGTGATTCTCCTACATGCAGTTTCAGTACTGCAACTTCACTCTAGATGCCACTAAATCCTATATTAATAATAATTCTACTATATAATTGTTGATAATAGGATCATATAACACATTTATTGTTAGATTCTAAAACATTAATAAGCACATATAAGAAATTCATTGTTCACAGTTCACTATTCTCTTTAGTTAACTCTTAAGTTAAAGTTAACTATGCTTCTTGCTGCTACCAAATGTAAAGTGAGTGCAATGCCTAGTTAATGCTAATAAATCCCTCATTATGCACTTATTAACAGGGTTGCTTGTTTTGTTTTTTTTTTAGATTTTTAAAGAGGAAGGTCTGACATGCAGCAAAGGGCCCAAGCTGGTTTTGAACCCAGGTCAATTATTTTAGAATATTACTTTGAAGATTGTTTTGCTAACAACAATATTTTAGCAGTGATGCACAAGTGACTGCCATATACCAAGCGGCAACCTCCGGGGCTAAAAAATGAAGCCAATGCGGAAGTGCCAAAAACTGCAGTTCGCCCACTTGAGGCGTCCCTGTAGACCCCATGTTAAAATGCCCAACTTTACAGCAGAAATAAACGTAATTGGGGGGCCACTTTGAGTGATAGGCTGTTTGCGGATAGTGTCCTCGGCTTCTCAATCAGATCCACCCCTCATTTCTCCACAGCACCAGCCCTTCGTCACTTCTGACTTCAAAATACCAAGATGGCAACGGCCAAAATGGTGAACTTGAGGCTTTAAACTGGAAGTCCATGAATCATTGGGTGACGTCACAGTTAAATATTTTTACAGTCTATGGGTAAAAGTTATGAAAAGTTCAAGAAGTAAGTAAGAAAGAAAGACAGAAACTCTTAAGAGCTAGAATACTGTATTTATATGTAATCTTCTACTCACATTCTATCAACCTTGACCACATGTAGTGCTCATTCCAGATAGGGTAGCTACAAAAAGCATAGTAAAAAGTGCATGTGCACTATGTATAACTCCAGATCGCAGCTGCATGAGGTTAATTCCTGCCTGGTCCCCCTTCACTGCATGTCATACTTTTTTTCTGTCACTCTCTTTTCTTTTCTTTTTTCTTGGTCAAAAAAAAAACAAAAAAAAACTTTTAAGGGCATAATAATGGGTTAATTAGCCCTAACAAGGCATTGTTCTTGCTTCAGAGTTGCAAAAAGCATATTTAACTGTTAATAAGGGCACATTTAACTGCTAATAAATGCCAACAATAAGCATGTTTATGATGCTATTATTAACACTTATTTAGTTTTATTAACACATGAAAATGTTAATCAACATCTTTTAAAGACTTGTGGTCATTATTTCCTGTTAAAGAATGCTTATTAAGGACCTTCATTTAAAACATTAAAAAAGTTGTCATGTCGGTGACAGGTCATATATCAGACATATAACATAAAATGGAGGATTCATTTCTGTAACATTTATTTGAAAAGTAAAGACTGATCTTTGGAGTTTGGTGATTGTGTGTTGTAAGTCGGAGTAATCCTGCCCTGCTATCTAAAGTCCCCAGTATGTGGTCACATGGCACTAAAGGGTGGGGAAATGAGAGGGTGTGGGGGGTGCTTATCCTGTTCGTGCCACAACGGGCTGCCCAGCCAACCAGAAGATGAGAAAAGAAGTGCACCCTTGTTGTTTGTTCGCCTTTGGCCCCTGCCATCTGTCAGCTTGGTTCCTGACACCTGTACCAGCCTGTCAGAGCTGGGCTTCCCTGTCATCAGGGGCAACGCGGGTTTGGCCTGTAGGGAGACACCAGCTAGTGGGAGGGGGGTAATGTAACAGCTCCACAGAATTAAGGAAAAAAAGGTGGGTGGGGGTGTGGGGGGGTGGGATCAAGGTGAAGTTGGGGCCACTTTTGAAATTAACTCAAACCTAGAAGTTTTACTTAGTTTTTAGAACTTACTGCACTAAATTGTGCCTGGTGATCAATTTTTAATTTATTTTAATTTTTAGGTAAATGACCTGTACAGGTGCTTGAACCCCAAACCTCTCCTCATCAAAATATTGGCTCAAGGTTCAGAGGCAATTGGGAAGCAAATAGTTGGCATACTGTGAAAGCATGGAAACAGCTATTAATGCGGTGCCAGATGTTCATCAGGCGGTAATGTTAAGGGGAGGATTCTCAGTTATTTTTAAGGGGCAAGCTGCTTGAAAGGCAAACTCTGTTGCTGTGAGCACTGGTGTGTTCATGGGCACGTCTTATCTTTGCCAACAGGGTTCACAACCAAAGAGAGCCTGTTTTCTAGCCAACTCTGAATAAGATAAAAGCCCATGAAAGAACACATTAAATTCTATCACAAAGGTGATGTCAGAGTGACGGAGTTCTCCAAGACAAGACTCAAGGACGTTTTGGCACCAGAGAAAAAAAGAAACAGATGCAGCCTAAACCTGTTAGTCACCCACCTCTAATCGGCTTACATTGGCTCGGTGACAGGCGACTGGCACCTCCGAAGGGTCACAGACATGGCTGCTAATACACACACATCACAATAAAGGATGACATGTTGGATATCCACATGAAACCAAAAACAGCACTTCACACTTTCAACAAACGGAAACCAGATCACTGAACAATTACCTTTTCTTTTTAATGACGGTATCATTCTCAGCATGCATAATTATATATTTGCGTTACCATGTTCTCATACACTCCAATAAGAATGTGTTTTTAATGTGCTTTGATGTGTTGATGCTTTTTTTATGGTCTTTCTTACAGCCAAAAATCACATTTGTTTCCTGACTTGAGTGAAAATTAATTTCCAGATTGCTGTTTCAGGGTGTTGTTTGTGTCCTTTGGGCATAAGTCAACTCATAAACACTTTAGTTTTATAAGACTTCAGACTAAAAAATGATAACTTTGGTACGTTCGTGTAAAGTTTTAATCAACTGACTTTCCATAGCTGCCAACAGGTGTGAGGTGCAAACTGAAGTGCTTCATTTGGATGCCCCAAAGCATTCAGATGCACACTAAAATATCTTTAACTTTTCCAAACATGGAAAGGAGTCCTTTTCCTTGCACCTGTGAAACATGAAGTCACCCCCTGTGATTACATCCTTGTTGCTCGGTCTTACCATAATGTCATCTCAGCATTCTGTCAAAGCACACAGACATTTTCTCGCTAGTGCCTGAAAGCAGGTGGTAAAGCGATGACTGGGAACTAGCGGAGTGTGGAATGACTTCTCCCTCCCAGACAGGGACTGTTTGTTCACAGCAGAGGATGATCTTGTAGGTCCCACCAAGTCAAACAAGTGGCACGTTCCCAAGTCATCGAGCCATTCACACAGACGTGAGGAGGTATTGACACAGTGTGTGCGGCTAAAACCTCAGCGCTGAGGGCCACTCACATTTACAATTGGAACAGAAGAACACTGTGAGCTCATTACATCAAACTGAGAAACCTGTCTGTGTGTTTAGGGCCTGACCTGACAGAAGTTACACTGATAGAATAAATACATACACAGTGTAAACATTGTAATCCACTTCACTCAGTTGAAAAAAAATATATGATTTCACTGTCTTGGCTTGGTAGATGGTTTGGTATTCTACGAAGAAAGGTGAAACATTTATGAGAAGTTTTTCAAAATTAAGTGTATTTAGTTCAAATGAGGGGGAGAGAAATGGCTGAAGATGGAAAATGGCTTAATATCAATTTTGTTTATGACCAAAGCCTATTTCTTTTTAGCAGTTTTGTGAAGAACGTAAGACTTAGTAAATCGTATTTCAAATTAAAGGGTGGGTGCATCTGTGTTTTTCAAATGGAAACTCCCCTGCAACCGTTAGCAAAAAGCTAACATAGCCTGGAAGATTTAATTTTGGAGATGGAACATGGTGCTATTTGGTTATTAAGGTTTTCCACACAATAATTTATTTTTAGAATCCTGCTGCAACAAATTGATTTTTATTTTTGGAGCTGGACCGTTCCTAAGTAGTGCTCTTGGAACACACACACACACACACACACACACACACATATATATATATATATATATATATATATACTGTATATGTGTATACATACATACATGTGTATACATATATATATATATATATATATATATATATATATACCATTCGATTCGATACCATTCGATTATTATCAAGAGATTGAGCAGCAGAACACCCAGCGCAGTGAAAGGGAAACTTAACTGCCTTCACTCGCCTCTGCAGCAGGGACTCGACTTTTCCTCAAACTGCTGCTGAGGAAAAGCAGCTCTGCCCACACTGCGTAATTTAGAGAGTTGACACAGATAGATAAAACCGATCCACTGCCGTAACTGATTATTAAACTTTTATTTAATCAGATGAAGACATATTACAATACAGTAAAACACTGCATTTGCACTGTATAAACACATTAATAGATCCATAATCAATGTATTACCTACAGTTAGATGGCGATCAGCACGCTTCTAGTTTAGAGTAGAAGCTAAGCAAATTACTGCTGTGACCGACTCGTTGGTTCAGCTCCTAAATAACACAAACAAACTTACCAATTAGAGGCAGCGGTAGACCAGCAACTCCTCATGTTCTGCGAGGTCTGGTGAGTGTGGATGGGGTCAGCAGCAAAATGTATTTTAGCCTCCCTTAAAAAAGGACCACCTAAAAGAATCAATATCATTTGAGGTGTATGCTATGTTGAGATTATTTTACCACTTTACCTTGCCATCAGTAAGCCCTTAACAACAGGGAATTACATATATATATATATATATATATATTGGAGTCACCCTTTAAAGGGTTTATCTGCAGCATTCCTGACTTTAAAATCACATTTATGGATATAAGAAAGATTCTAAAATCAGCCAAAATCTTGACAGACTAGCATTGGTCCACTAGCTTCTTTAACTCAGTGCAATTGCTTATCAAGGTATATGTCATCTTTCTTTGTGAAAAAATTAAACTTTTTTTTTTTTACTATCCATAAGAACCATCTTATTGGTTTGCGTATAACAAACCCACAGTTCCCATGAACTTATTTTAAATGTGTTACTTAATTTACACCACAGCAGTTGTTTTTTTGCTAACATAAAATATATGACCTAACAGTGTCTCTCTTGCCTACCCAGGTTGTGACGTAAATTGAAGAGCAGCATGGAGACTTCAGCTCCAACAGCCACTGAGAAGAAGGAGTGTAAGGGTTCAGGTCTGGATGGAAGCAGCTTCTCAGAAATCCCAAAGAAGCCCTCACCCACCACTCTGACCAGAGGTACAGCTCTTTTCTTATTTACACTTTAGATATTTGACTAAGAGTGGACATAGAGTTGGTATCACACATAATTGCTTCAGAATGATAGTAAGCAAGGTCATTTAGTAATTTGGTGAAAAACTGGCAACGCTTCAGCTCTATTTATTCCGCTAGTATAATGTAAGACTCTGTATCTTTTGGTTTTTCTGTAGGATCGTGTACTCTGCAGTGCAGTGAACTGAAACATTATGGCTACTCACATAAGTAGCTGGGTGGCACATGAAAAGAGTTAGACCAAGAGATAGGGGCCGTGTGTTTCAGAGATGTCAGAGAATGGGTGATGAAAAAATGTTATAATGAGATCGAAAGACCTTGTTCTCACCTCCCGAGTGTAAATTTCATGAATTACTAAAAGAGGCTGGCAAAGCAGTGGACGACATGGTGTATCAGAGTCCTCGGATAAAGGCTGCGTGGAGGGAAGCACCTTTGAAATGCTAAGAAGATTTCGTATGACATTGTGGTGTTAGTAGTATTTCTGCTTAATGATGGGCTTGGTGGCCTGCCACAAGAGGAGCCACGAGCATTAATTGTTTAGGGATGTGGGGTGAAAAACTAGGACATTTCAGTGCGCCCTCCCTGGCACCTCCACAAAGAGGCCACAAGTTTTTTTCAAACCAGCAACGAAGAAAATATTGCACTCGCCATGACATGAATTATTTAGTCATTTACACAGTTATGACCATTGTGCGTTATGTAGGCTGTGGTGGTTGCATTTCATAACCTTGCACCACTGAATATAAGCAGTCTGCACCCATCATGGCTTATTTGTGCTTGGGAGGTACCACAGAGGGTGCAGGGTGAGTGAGCTTCCCACTATAAAGGGGTCATAATTAAAAGATGAGAGCTCATGTTTTCATTAGTGAATGTGTGATGAAAACTCCTCATAACGAGGCTTGAGGACCTTGTTCAGGCCTCTGAGGTACCAGTGTTATAAATTACTAAAGCCTGCTGGTGGAGCCGGCTTGTGGACACTCAAACCCCTCTGGAAGACATACTGGCATCATCTAAGGGGGCCACTGCAGGAACATATCATTCAAGTTGCTTTACTGTTTAATGAAGGGCTTGGTGGCCTGCCATTACAAAGCTCACTTTGTCCCACGGGGTAACAGTAAAAGTAGGACGTTAGTTTGTCATTAGATAGTTTTAATGCTCTGCTTTTGTTTTCAATTTGATTATTCTTTCTTTTTATTTGAACTCGTTCTCAGATTAGTATGCTTGTGGAAACAAAATGTGGGGCAAATGTGAATAAATCAGGCAGCTTGGAAACATTCTTTGGAAGATGTCACAAACTGGCTTACTTAAAGGTCCTCTGTATTCCGCTTACTTGTATTTGAATTGCAAAGTACTCCAAACCATGCCGACTAAAGTTTTTTAAGCTTGAAAATGAACCCGCACAATACAATAGTGTAACTTAAGCAGAAACATCCTGAGAACATCTTGTTCACCCTAATCAGTTGTGTCAGTTGCCCACAGATATCATAACTTGTTTCATGAGAGCTAACTTTGCTTGTGTTTCATAGAGACATGCCTTGCCCTTTTGAACTTGTCTGTCTCGAATTGTGAAGACATAATGGAAGTGCTCCTGGCCACTAATGTAGAGTGTGAGTCAGGGTCCAAGGGGAAGTAAAAGGAAAGAGGATAGAGGCCAGGGATGCTGGCGCAAAACTGCAGGTCGGGTTTAGTCTGTGTGATAGGAATCAGGCCTCTTTCTCAGGGCCTTGTTAATGGTTTTAAATGGGCACCCGGATTTTGTGTGACAGCCTGCATCTGTCTCGCAGCTACAGGGCATGCTTCCACAGGCACAGCCCTTGCAACCTGACTCCCTGGCCCCGGGATTTACGAGTCTGTGTCGGCTTGTGCTTTACCATGTCAGAGTAACATGTGTCCAGATTAGGTACCAGGACTGTAAAACATCTCATGGTTTCAAAGGAATACCTGTGATTGATGCGCCCCCTCCTTCCTGCTACACACCACATGGACGCTCAGATGTGCTGTGTGCTGACGAAGAGCAACGCTTTCAAACACAGATCTGCCAACTTGTTGTTTTACGGCCCTTATTATGTTCTGGGAAAGTTTGCCAAAGAGAATTTTTCCATCATCCCTCACTTTGGTGTTGACTGTACGAGGCCAGTGGAGCAGACAAGCTCACTAACACTCTGATTATTTCTGCCTAAGCAGTGTGTTGTATTCATCTTTCTTAGAGTTCGGCCGCAGCTCGCAAACTCCCGACAGAGACTGATGTTCTTCAGCATAAAAAACACATTGTCCACAGACAATTATTCACAGCTTTGATGTATCTAAGGAGGATGCCAATGAGAGGCACCAAAAAAAAGTGACCTCACCTTTGTCAACACTCGCTGTCTCACTTGTACTCAAGCAAGAATGCAGTGTTAAATCAACCAACCTCCATTTTTTTCACATGAAAATGGATTGGCTGCAAGTCTGACTCAGAGTGGTCACCGCAGCACACAGATGGATGAAGAAGAGTAGTGTGGTGTAATTAGTCTTGCAGGGAGTAGAGCGTGGCTTTGCGATAAGGAGCCATGTGTTAATCATGGCCATCATGGGTAAGTCTGAGATGGAGCTCTAGTCTGAAGAGTCTCCACTGGGGTCTCCGCACTGGCCACAAGGTCTTTCTCTGGAGGGTGCTCTGGAGCGGGTCATGGCCCCCCCTGGCAGAGAAAAATGTCCCAGAGCAAAATAGACCCTCGCCTCCCCCAGCTCCCTCCCCGTCCACAGGCCTACTCCAAAGGGACAGCCACTAATCTTCCTGAGAAAGAGATTTCTGCCTTTCTTTCTGTGCTCCTAAATGAGGCTCTTACGCTGCTGTGGTTCCACAGACCGGGTGAGAGGTGGAGGAGGGGGTGGGGTGGTGGTGGTGGTGGTGGTGGGGGTGGGGGGGGGCCTCAGTGGCCAGGGTTATGCAGGGATGACCACATTCATGCCAGACCACTGTGCCCCCTTTTGGTTTAACTCCTTGGCCTCTCCACCTAAGTTGAAAGAGAAGGGAATCAGAGTCAGAGAATCCATCCCCTGATGTTTCAAGAATTCTACTGCCAAGAAAAAATCCTGGTATTGTTTATTTCTGCAAACCACAAATACAATACATTTGCACGTTATCATGTAGCAGACACGTTATGTTTTAACATCATTGTGTTAACATGGGGTTAGGTCTAGGCACAAACACCACTTGGTTATGATTAGTAAAAGATCATGTTTTAGCTTAAAATATCCGGTTTTAGGGCCGTTTCCCGGCTGGAAACACAGCAATGTCTCTGTAAAACACAAACACTTTTCAAGGCACTGGCTAAACAGTGATGGGTCGGTACAAAACACCCATGTTTGGTGCCTAAAAGGTGGCTGGCAACGCTGTGATATCTTGCTAAAAAAAAAACCTATTTTGTCGCTTGTTGGTCTTGACCAGTGATCTTCAACTTGCCTAGGTGACACAATACCCACCATCCTCTCCACCTCCAGATGACAGTAAGCTCACCACTTCTGGTTAGGAAAAGATCAGGTTTTGACTTGATATACCGGGTTTTGAGGGCACAGTCCCGCTTTAAATTGCAGCAGTTGGTAGAAAAACTTTCCGTAGCAGTATCCCCACTGGAAAAATGGCAATAGGTTGCAAAAAAACACCCTAGGTGGCTAAGAATCAGATGGAAACATGGAAATGAAATGCTAAATCACAACCAATTTTGTTTGTTGGTCTCAAACACTGGTCTGCAGCTTGGCAGGCATCTTGCCAAGGTGGTACGACATCCACCACCATCCCTTCTACCTCATGATGACAAAGTCAGCTCATATACTATGTCGATTTAGAAACAATAATACAAATGTAACATAGCTGTGCTTGGCAGAAATGTAAAATACCAACATTTTCTTCTTGTGCCTTGGCAGTCTACTGAGCATAAAAGAAAAGAAATATGCAGTTCGTCCCAATGACAGTGATACTCTGTAACAGTCAGACAGGTCAATTGTTTTTTGACCAAGGCAAACAGACTTTTATGATAACTATGCAGGGCAATGCAGCTTCATGTACAGTATCGTTGCTATTTAAAGAAATACTGCAGATCAAGTTCCAAGGCTGTATATACAAGAAACACCTCCCCTGGCTTCTCCAAACATGTCATGGATTTCATTTTTAACAGCCCAAAGTACATATTGGTGTCCCCAGTGTTGAGAAAGACTCAGCTCTATCAGGTGTCATCTACAGTAACATTTTATAACAGCATATCAATAATGTCTTTCCTGATACTTGAGAAGACCTGCAAGCAACAAGCTTACAGGAAGGCCTATTGACCAAGTCCCATTGTTGTTTATTTTCCTGTCAGGGTCTATAGCTGCACACTATCAGGAATCCACTGCCGTCCTCCAAGAATGACTTCAAGAGAGGCCGATATGGTTTCTGTCCCGGAATGACTTTCAATTTATGGCCTTCTATTTGCAAACTTATAGCTTCATCATCTGCAGAGTCAGTTTACGCTTAGATTTTGTGCCTGATATGTCCAGTGTATGCCTTTACTTGACACTGGACACATCTAATGAAACATTACATCAGTTTTTTTTAATTCAAATTTTCTAACTGGTCTGCTTGGGGGGAAGAAAGGCTTAAATACTTGAATGGCTGGCTGGCTGACTGACTATCTGGCTTTCAGAGATCAGAGCTCACATTACTTCATGTGGCTCTTATAAACAGTTAACTTGGTTGCTTTCCAAGCCACTCCTCAACTTCAGCTTCCATCCTCGCATCTCTTTCTCTGCCTTATCTAGAGTTTCATTTTGTTCACTGGTTGGCCAAGAACAGGTTTATATATGTGAAGTGAAAGCAGAAGGGGGACATCTTGTCTTTTTTCATTGGTCGCTGATGGCTGTGTAAAGTTCCAAACACAGGTTTTTGAGGCCTGAGTACCCACTGAAGTTGCGCCCTGTATCATCCCTCATTACAGGGCATTCTTATCACAGACGAGCTGGCCTACATACTAAGAGAAGGGAACTGCAGGAGGATGCAGTGTGCTTCTCCTCTCAGTGATTGGTAGCAATTGTTCACAAGGGTTTTGAGGCCTAATAGACTGTATATACATGTATAATCATTACTTTATTTTTTTCATTTTATTTAAAACTGAATTATACATTAGTTTCCTGGATTCTTTTTTATGTTTACTTGAAATAAGTAAGCAAAGAAACTGAATCCAACGATGGAGTTCAGAGGAATTCTTAACGAGTTGAAAGCACTATTGAGACTTGTCTTCCTAGTTTTGAAAAAGAATATCTCAAGACAAATGTTTATTTTAGTGAATGCTTAGAAGACAGTCATAAAGGCAAATATTAAGCAGCCTAGTCTTCAGATTGTATTTTCTGAGCCAGTGCCTATAGTATGTTGACTGAATGGAGCACTGACGGCCTTTGAAAGGTCTCTAATGTGGTTATGAAACATAAATCAGGCTCAAATGAGAGGACATTTCTGATATTGGTTGTTTCTTTGGAACGCTCTGCCTCTGCTTCAAAGCCTCCCAGAGTTAAAAAAGCAACGTGGTATGCTTTGGGCAATGTCTGCGAATATAAATCTCTCTGTACCAGAGGCGTCTACACACACAGAGGGCCCAAAGACAACATGTTACATTCCTCGCCGTTTACAAGCAGTGGGAGAGGAGGTGGAGGCAATATATGGATGCTTTAGGGGATTAACCAACACCCTGTCCGCCAGCTTTCACTCCCTATCCCTTGAGTCTCTCCCTTCTCCCTCACTTGTACTTCCCTTTTTCTTTTTGTGCTTCATCCTCTCTTAAACAGAAAGCTCTTTCCCAGCATGCAGAGTGTAATCCATGCCCCTGCCTCTAAGACACTTCCTGCCTGTTTTGTTTGTTGGACTGATGGGAATCAGCCCAATAAGGTGCCTAGCTCTCCCCTCTTCTCTAAGGTGTCGCCTCAGGCAACCGCTTTCTTTTGACGGGAAGACGCCACATGTTATTAAAGAACTTGTTAAAAGTCCATGCCCGTGCATTTCTATGCTGTCAACTCTCAATCTCCCTGACCTGGTGTGACCCTCGGTATCCATCAGACTCAAGCCACCAGTCTGCCAGCTTCGGCTACTTTCATCCGCTAATGTAGCCCTAACACTCACAGTTCAAGTGAAGCAAAATAAACGTCTGAGGAGTTTAGACGTGGTAAAACAAAAATGTGTGCTAGCTGTAAACACGGGCGGGAGGCGCTTATGTAAACAGGCCTGGTTCCTACGGCTGAGTTGGTCTAGAGGCGGACAGTTTGTGGTCAGGCTCTTCCGGTTCAGCCCCCCCCCCCCTCCATACACACACACACCACCACCATCTCCCCCCTCCTACCCTGCAGACACAGCTGTGGTCCGCCCTCGTAGAAACGCTGCTGGAGGAAAAGAATTAATCACAGAGATGCACGGAGCAAAAAAAGCCCACTCACCCATGATGAGAAGTGCATGTCTGCAGTCACTAAGGCATCAGCCGAGAATATATAAAACAATAAACACCCCAAGAAGTTTGCATCAACATGTATCTCTCCAGGGAGAACATTTTATTAAATGTTCCAGACTTCTACTCTTAAGACCCCCAACAATCACAGAGCAGTTGTGTCTCTGCCAGTGGACAACTGGTGCCTGTACAATTAATGCGTGGTGTAATTGTATTGTAGCTTCCCCAGAAAACAAGAGGAGGAAATTGATTTTTTGCCATCAGTAAAATTCCTCTTGAGAGAAACGCTGCTTCTTGTAATTATAGATCTAAGGTTTCACTGCTGCTGCTCTCCAGCTTCTGCTAGCATTTAACAATTAGCCACTGAGAGCTCTGGGGCACAGTCACATAGGGCCAGAATTGTTCATACATGTCACCTGCCAGCCGATGGTTGAACTTAGTGAAATAACCTGGGTTCAAACCTTTAAATAAAATGGTTGCGATGAGAAACAATACCAAACCACCCTTCACAGTTAGCGGCAAGGTTAGTGCGTGGGCGGAGGTATTCCATAAACATTTATGAAAAAATAAACTTTTACAATATATTGTCATGGTCACATCCCCAGAAGGGAGAATTTTTTTTTTTCCAGATGGAGTGTGTGGCCATGACACCGGCCATCTCCAATGGCCTCATTCCAAGGACAGTACAGACGAGTCGCAGTAAACTGTGCGACCAGCAAAATAAGCAGATGAGGTTGCCTCAGTAAATACAGTGGACACAGGTTTAGCAAACAGTAGCTGCCCACATTTACTGTCTCTTGGAACTTGTCCTAAAAACAGGATCAGTGGGGGAAAACGGAAAGGCTTCTTAAACAAATGTCACATATTAAATTTGGTGTCATTTTTACTTCCTGGAGTTTATTATTGATTTTTTTTATCTAATATTCAGGCACAACTTATAATACATTTAATACTGGTATGAATATAAAGCTTTGCAGCAGCATTTCTGTCTGAGAGTGAGATGAGAAAACCGATATCTGAGTGGTTAGCATCGTTGCCTCATAGCAATAGAATTCCTGGTTCGAACCTAGTGGGGGTTCAAACCTTGGGGTGGAGAAGCCCTTCTGTGCAGAGTTTGCATGTTCTCCCCATATCAGCGTGAGTACTCCGGCTTCCTCCCACAGTCCAAAGACATGCAGATTGGGGACTAGGTTAATTGGTGACTCTAAATTGTCCATAGGTGTGAATGTGAGTGTGAATGGTTGTCAGTCTCTATGTGTCAGCCCTGCGATAGTCTGGCGACCTGTCCAGGGTGTACCCTGCCTCTCGCCTAATGTCAGCTGGGATAGGCTGCAGCCCCCCCGTGAACCTCAAGAGGTTAAGCGGTTAGGAAAATGGATGGAAAAATGGATGGACTCTGGCTTCCTCCCACAATCCAAATTGATGACTCTGAATTGACCGTAGGTGTGAATGTGAGTGTTAATGGTTGTCTGTTTCTATGATAGTTCCCTGTGATAGTCAGGCGTCCTGTCAAGGGTGTACCCTTCCTTTTACCCAATGTCAGCTGGGATAGTCTGACTTCCGGCAGACGGCGATACAGCCTCTGGGGGCAGACCCCCGATTTTTTGGCATTCCGGTTTGATTTGGGCAGAGGAGGCGAATTTCCGTTTCCGACTTCCGTTTATATATAAGTAAATATGCTGAACCATTGCGATGGATTCAGAGTTTGCAGTGACGCCAATTATGTTCCACCTCATTAGTTCACCGCACAACCTGGCAACAACTGCAGCCGGCTCAAACGTGATTGATCAATATCACGTCGACTACAAACAGCCTAGCACCGGAAACCAGGGCTCTTCCGCTCTTCTTCCGGAGGCAAGCTCTCCGGGGTTTGCCTACAGACTCTACATTCACTGAATGTAGAGTCTGTATATCGAGACTATGTGACCCCTAACAGGATAAGCGGTTACAAAAAATGAGTGAAAAATTAATATACAGGCGCAGCTTTTACTACATTTTAAGGCTGGTATAAACATAAAGCTTAACAGCAGTATTTCTGTCTGAGAGTGGGATAAGAAAACTGTTACCAGTCTCATTTTGTTGAAAAATTGGCATGCCAAGTTGGCCTTCCTTCCCCGGCCATGATTGCGTCCACTATCTCATCCTCCTCTTCAGACTTTTTTGACACGCATAAATGCCACTATAACAAGGGCTCATTTCATGTTTGTTTTGATTTTGCTCTTACCTCTACAGCAGTGCAGATGGATGACACACGCTGATGACATTTTATTCTTGCGTACTGACGTTGATAGACCTACATTGTAGCCTGTGGTTCAGTAGACGCTGTCATTTGTATAGTCTGCATACATCAACTTGGTGTCGTACCCAAGTTTATTAGATACGTGTTGCACAGTTTAGCTTGCACTAAACTTCTAAGATTGCTGAAATCTCAGTCTTTAGGAAGCTTTAGGGAGAGCTGTAAGTATTTCTTGGCAAACAACAGCCAGGCGCAGTGACTTTTCCGTCATGACTATTAGATTACCATGGAAACAGCAACCACTTAAGCTACTACAGCCTCCTAGCTTCCTACACACCTAGTGAAGACTGTGATATGTGGTTGAAATCTTCATAAAAGCCAGTTAGTTGTTATTTTGTTGACATGCATAGAATATAATTTTGGGAACAACATGTTTGGAAAAGAAAGCTCAACTCAAAGGTTTAATTATTAACCGTACAGGGCCTTTCAACCACATCACATGGTATTCTTCAGAAAATGGATCTAGTTCAGGTGTCTCTGGCCTGCAGTAGTGTGACTGACATCACATCTAAAACATTTATGAAGGCTGTGAGATGTGGTTGCAAGCTCTGGTAAGTAAGTGGACACTGATTTTAACTTTATTTTGTCAGACAGAACGGCATAGAGAAGGAATTACAGTTGGAGGCTGGCTTCCTTCACAGTTCATCTTGTACTATTCTTTCCTCCAGGATAAAAAAGGATTTTCTATCCAGCTATAAGCATCCATTTGCTACAGTGTCATATTCCTTGTGAGAAAGTGCTTTGGGACTGCGCTACTATTAGTTACACTGCTCTGTAATCACAGAAAAGCCTGTCATAAGGCCATTGTATGGTTGTCATGGTCCCTCAGAAAAAAAGGCAAATAAAATGCTGCCATATGGAAAACTGATTTGTAATGTCATTCATCATACAGCTGCAGGAAACAGGAATAAAGACAGTCGTTCTCTAACAGCTGGGTAGCAACAGATGATTGAGTGCTAACCCTGGCTGGGGTTGGCAGGGTAGTTTTTTTGGTATGAAAGAAGCCACCACGCCTCATGAAACAGGATGTCTGAAATCTGAATCTTAAATTCTTACCCAAACATTACATTTGCCCTTTGGCCAATACCTTCACCCAAAGTGCTTCGCAGGGTCATTTTTAGATTGGATGGCCTTAGTACAGTGCAAGTCAAGTCATGAGGGTGGTGGTACAGCAAAGTAGATCTTGTGAAATATAAAAACACAGTTGAATTAGGTGTCATTCTGACTTTCTTTGTTTTTTTAATGTGTGTGATCATGAACCATTAAGGGTATATAAAGATTTTAGGGAAACCTGAAACAAATGAAATCATAAGTAATGCAGAGTGATAACCGTTGCTAAGAGAAAATATGAACAGAATGATTCTCAAGGCAACGTATGATGTTTTGGTCCAGTTACAGGTGTTGAACCTATGGTGTTAAAAGTCATTCATCCATTCATTCATATAATATCAACAATGAAAATCCCCTTAAAGCCTTCACTTTCAAATAAACATCCATAACTGTTGAATTAAAGTTTTGTTCCATGAAGATATAATTACACTCCCCATTTTGCAATTACGGCAACAAGGTTCATCGCTGTGCTTTAGCTCCGTTACGTAAGTTAAAGGAGGCGGCCGTCTAATAAACAGTCTACGAATGAAAAGGCTTTGTTGAATGAAAGCCTGTGTGTGTCAGTATAGCGTGTAAGCCTGTTGTGTTTTGTTTGCCAGGTGATTTCCCCAACGGTGTTAGCTAAGCCTGAGAATTTTTGGCTCTAGCTTCAAAGAGCAGCAGGGTCATCCCCTGGCAGCAGTGAATACAGACATGTTCTGACAGACATGGATCTGACGTTCGCAGTGCTGCAAGCAGACTGTTTGTCAGCTTGACCACCATCATCTTGCATTCTAAAGTCTGTCTAATCAATTGTAGAAGTTGTTTCAGAAGGAGACACAGTTATACTGTAGTTGAAATAAAACCTGTAATTATAAAATCTATAATTCCTATTTACAATTTAGTCATTTATCAAGCAAAAATGCCAAAAAGGATCTGGTTTTAGTTGCTCAAATGGAAGACTTTGCTTTCCATGTTCTTATGTCACTGTAAATTGAATACTTTTTGGTTTTAGACTGAAAACAAAATATGTAATATGAGAATACCCTGGCTCTGGGAAATTGTCTTGGTCATTTTTAGAGAGACAGTTTTCAGAACAGATCAACCAATAAAGAAAACTGTCATTATTTTCAGCCCTATACAGTACAGACATTCACGTACTTTCACAATGCACAAAGTACAGTAATACCCTCTTATAGTACATCCACACTATAGCTATAGCCTATTTAAATTTGACGCAAGGGGTGAACTGTGGTCCTGCCTCAGATATCCACAGTGCTCGTTTTGATTTATAATTCAGTGAGTCGATAGCACCACCACAGGACTAAATGGATGTTTTGTATATGATCCAGCTATATTTTGCTTCAATTATACTCCCCATAGTAACTGTTAACATTCTTTCATTTACTTCAATGACACAAGTGACAGTGTGTCTTACTCAATATGAGACTCTTCTTTGCACCGTAACCCCTTAATACAACTTTAAATCCAGCTTCAGTGGGTTAAATTTGCAAACACATCTTTTACTCTAGATTTGTGCCTGTCATACTCACTAAGCTGACATTTTTCTCTACCACTTTAACCAGCTGAGACTCAATAGAATAACCAGTCTGTCCCGTTTTTTACCAGATGTTGACTGTTTCATTGTTTTGCTGACTGGGAGAAGGGGAAGAGGTTTAATTGTCTTTCTGTTAAGGCTTTTCAGTGTGGAGAGCTCACTGAAAACAACCTGAAAATAATGTGGAAGGCATTTTCAAATTTAGCCAGCTCAGGCTACATTCACATTAATGCATTTTCGTTTTAATAATAGTAACTGATGCTACATTTTAGCCTAGTATTCACATTACTATGGGGTTTGGAAACCCCTGAAATGGAGAGTTTTGAAAAGTTTTAGTCTGGATGGGCGGAAATGGAGACTTTTGACAATGACACAGATACCAACATTTGCTACCCAACTGGGTAGTCACGATGTGTTAAGCCAAAACATGTTGCTAGACCTACATACTTAATGTGTTTGTGTTTTCATCCTCCTTGTGTTGGTACTTCTTTCCCATTGCCATGGCTACCTCAGGTGATAGATAATACTTCTGGTACTGCCCTGATATGTCACTGTATTTGCTTTGCAATAACTCCCAATCTGTTTTCTGCTGCCTTGAGTGCCCTATACTCATGTTACTTTCAGCAACAGTTTTCTCATCATTGGTTTAGTGAAGAAATCTTTTGTCTTATTTTTCATCATCTCCGTAGTAGAATAGACAGTCTGCTTGTTATTTACATCAGCACACGCATGCCTAGTGTGTGTTAATGATCATCGTATTTCCATGCATGTTAGTATGGACAGAGACATGTTCTAAAATGGTTCTGAAAGGCTTGTGTGCACATAGATCATTTTCAAATGACAATTAGTGTGAATGTGTCCTAGGTGTGAATATACAGGTTTCCCAGTCATGGGAAACGTGGAAAAGTCAAGTAATTACACAATTACATTTCCCAGGCCTGGAAAAGTCATTGAATAAGTAAAAGTCATTGAAAGTTTGGGAAAAGTTATGGAACTTTGTTGTGTGGAATGAAATTGTTACAGTAATCTTCTGTTGATAACCTTCCACGTAATGTAGGTGATTTGAGGTTCATTTTTTTCTGTAGCTGTCGAATATATGTGTGAATGTGTGACAACTTTTTGTTTACCATCGCATACATTTATTCATTTTCTCCTCGTGTTTCATCTCTCCCTTTAAGTTTGCCAGTTAGCTGAAATTAGGCTTGAATAGAGTTTGAATCTGATGTGTTTAAAAAAAAAATCCAAGCAAGAAAAAAAATATAATGGGTACTTGAAAAGTCATGGAAATTTTTTTGAAACATTGTCCATAAAAATGTGTGGGAATCCTGTATGTAGTCTCACAATCACCTCTTGACCCTGGCGGCTCAATGCAGCCTTTCTCTAGATTGTTGTCTTATCAGAGATTATAAGGTAAACTGCCATGGTAAAAGATTGTGTTGTCTTGCATGTTGTGGCAAAGTGCATCTTCAGCAAGCATGCTCAATGTCATTGCAGATAGCTCTGTATCGTTTTTGCAATCATATTTATATGTCACCATCTTGACTTTGTAATAAATGCAAAAAAGTGAAAGACAGATTTCATAAACATGTGTTCTGGCAAGAATGTGTTTGTATCTGCGTATGCTTTTTCCATGAGTGCACATTCTCTGAGTGTTAGCTTTGGCAAAACAGGTTTGAGATGCTTAAGCGATAAAGGTACTGTAAATCCTCTTTATTCCTCTTATTCTTTATTGAGTTGTAGTCTTAGAGAGAATCTGTCCCATCTGAAATTCCCACGGAACAAAGAGGGAGGCGGGGGAGGCAGGGGGTGACGGAGAGGAAGAGAGAGAGAGAGGGAGAGGGTACTCAGCTGAAGAGGGGGTATTGTTTACATATCAAGACACTTCCTCTAACTCCCAGGAAAAGCAGTAATTTACCTAGCGAGGTTTTACAGTTTAATTTCTCCATTGTGCAGGGGGATAACCCCTTAATTACAGAGGAGGAAGTAGCCCTAAGCCCCGGACAGAGGGTAAGGGCTCACAGAGAGCCTCAGTGATTTTTGGACCCCCTCTTCCCTAGCCTCGATCTGGATTTCTCACTCCCTCTTTGCTGTGGCCATTGTGCCTGTTCATTAACACTTGTGGGGTGTCTGGGCTATTGCCAATTAGCGCTCCGCTCCAAGTAATATTTCCTTCCGTGAGGCCAGACCAGCTCTACTGGTGGAGACTTATAGGCGTCTGGGCCTGAAGGATGAGGGGTGAGGGGGGTTGGCACAAACTGCCAAAACCCCAGGGACTCTTTCCCTTTACAGACTGGAAATCACTTCATGAAATCATCCCAACTTAATGCAAAATCCATCTCATAAAAAAACTCTGGTAATTAACATCCAGACTGGGTGCTTGCACGGTAATTACAGACATGAGCAAATATTGACCTAAGTTATATAGGGTCAGATTTATGAATACTGCAAAACCATCCATCAACAAGTTATTAAGTTGTGTATTCAGTCTGAAGAAATGTGCAGAGGGTTTGGATTTGTCACTTCTTTTAAATGCAGTTTAACTTGAAGTGACAAGTGCCAAAAACCTTAATGGAAGTTCATTTTTCTCAAGACATGTTCACATTATTTATGAAAACTCCGAGAGCAAGTTTTAAGGCAGGTGAGATTATCTCAAAGAAATTAGAGTTGGAACAATTAGTTAATTAGTCAATTGGTCAGTCAATAGAAAATTGATTAGCAACTGTTTTGATAATCTTTTGATCTTTTGAGTCATTTTTTTAAGCAAAAAAAGCATTTCCTACTTCCAGCTTCTTATCTGTGAGGATCACAGCTTTTCTTTGTCCTATAAGGCCATAAACTCAATCTGCCTGTGTTTTTGGCAGTAAATTGTAAGAATCAAGCCATTTGAAGATGTCATCCTGGGCTCGATAAAAAATTGTGGACCACATAATTGATAAAGTAATCTGCAGACTGGTCAGTGATGAAAATAAAAGTCAGGGAGATGGTACCACCCATGACAACAGGCATTTTATTGAATCAAGTCACTCAAATGATCACTCAAACAGGAACATATTTTTGCTCAGGGGTGCTGCACAGTGTAAATGTGCACATATGACTATGTTTGTGCATGCACTTATAGCAACAACAGGAAAACTACTACAATGTATTTACATTGGTGATTCCATCAGCTGTTAATCTAAAGAGTGTGCCCTCGCATCAGAAACAATTGCTCTCTGGACTGCATGTAGCAAAATTTCTAATATTTCTTTTTTTTGATGGTGTTGGACATCTAGTTGTCTCTTTGCTAAAGCCACTCATGTCTCCTGGGCAAATCATCCATCTGCTCATTGTCCCCTCCATCATTAGCTTCCATAAAACTCCAAGATATTTTATTGATCTAAAAAGCAGCTCCAAAACTGGAGCTGGACTTCTTAGCCTGTCTGCAATGGATTAGCTCTGTTTTCTTTATACATCCATGATTAGCTCCCGCAATTGCAAATCTCTCACCAAGTTTAGCTGACTTATGAGCTGACCGTGACCATTGCACTTTGGCCTGATGTGATAGCATGATAGTCACATCAGATCAGAGGAATTGATTAAATTCACACATTTTAAACATCTCATTATGCCTCTGCGCTGGGGATAGCTGTTACAGGTGGCATTATGTTTTCAGGTTGTCTGGCCTTCCTGTTCTTTTGAACAAGATATCTCAAGAACTCCTTGAGTAGATTTCTTTAAATTTGGCAAAATCAACTACTTGGACTCAATAATGAACTGATTAGTGTGGTCATAGGTTAAGATCAAGGTCAACGTGACCTTGTCTGTCTCATTCTTGTACATGCAATATCTCAACACCTTGAGAGAATTTCTTCAAATTTGACACCAACTTCATCTTGGACTCAACAATGAACTGCTTAGAATTTGGTGGTCGAAGGTCAAAGGTCCTTGTGACCTCATCAAACATATTTACACATATTTACGCTAAAACAATTTTACGCTAAGTCAGTGACAAAATTTCATGCAAATGTCTAAAAGGATAAAATGATAAAGTGAGGACACTTTGCATCCAAAAGGTCAAAGGTCCACTTTACTTTGACATTATAATGATCTGCAAAAATACTTTTCTGGCATTCCTCAGCATCATAAACTTGGGTGTCCACCTTGAAACTGTGCTGATTATATAGATCTTCTGTGCTGCTTGGAAGAGATGTGTGTGAAGCATCCAAGTTTTCACACACCTAGATGTAAATTTTAAATGCAACTTGAGTGGTTTGCTGAGGCATGCAACTGCAAGCTGGTTGATCTGGTTTTCATATATTTTCCAACAGACACCTTGTCATACTCTATTCAAAATTCAAAATTAATGTTTAGTTATGATGAAAGAGCCAACAGTATACAGACTGTGTTGTTCCACCCCTTATCATAAAGGGTGCTGCGGCACCCTCAGCACCCACCTTCCCATGCCCGTGTCCAGAACATGAAGCCATCAAGAATTTATGTATATTTATGTATATTTCACACCAAAAGTTGCAAGGAAAATTTTTGTAAAAGGTTTGTTTAATAACATGTATGGCGTCTCATTGCATTGTTAGAACATACTAACTAACTAATGCAAGGGACACTGCTGTAGAGCAGTTTTTTGCAGATGTGCATTAAGTTAAGTCAATACTGTGTGTGAGTGTGTGCGTGTGCGTGTGCATGTGTGTGTGTGTGTGTGTGTGTGTGTGTGTGTGTGTGTGTGTGTGTGTGTGTGTGTGTGTGTGTGTTCTGACTGGTTGGTGTTTAGCTTCATCAGCTTGTCATAGCTGTAGAGACATTGTAATTGCCCCAGAACTTGGCTGTGCGGCAGATAGGGTAACAACAATAATACAAGGTATTCATTTTGTGTGACTCACTTCTCCTCACATCAGGACAGCCAACCAGAATGACTCACAAAACTAGCCTAGCTTTGAATCTTTATTTATCATTTATTGCTGTATTTTTTATGGTAAAGAGTTTGTGAAAGATTATATACATGTTTCAGCTTAACTGTTGCCTTTGTTATACACTGGTAACTCAATACTTTTTACACACAGGCAATTTGTGCTGCCCTTGCCACTCATGAGAGTCTGCACTGGGAGAAGGAACAGAGCAGGTTTTGTAGGCTCATGTTCAGCAGCAATTGCTTGAGAAATATTTTCCTTCATAAAATTATTGCTTAAGATGTATTCTGATTTTACAGTTTTAGGTTTATAAGCCTGTGTTTCCCTATCAGTGACATTTTCTTGGAGCTTATTTTAGAAGAAATAAAACATTTTGGAGGAATTTAAAGCTGCGAATGCAACTCTATCTGTCCTCCATTGATGCTTAACATAGACATTGCTAAAATTCTGATTTTGTGAGACACGCTGTACACCTCTTATTCTCAGTCTTTCTTTTCCATTCTCTAACTTTCTCTCTCCCTCCTTCTCTCTTCTCGCACTCTACTGCCACACAGTTACTAGCACCATTAGGCTGTCATAACACGGCACATATAACCTTAGGTGATCCCAGGACTGAGTGAACCGAGCTTCCCTGGGGGGAAGGTGCTGCAGCAGCCAAGCAGGATTGCTACCTCATGGTCTGGGGTGATGGGTACCACATGTAAGCAGAGGCAACCGCTGGCCCTAATAGGAGCTGACAAGTGGCGGTCTGACAGGGGGAGATCAGATGGCTTGGGCTGGTCTGTCGTTATAGAAACAGAGCTCTGTGTCTATAGGGCCTATGGCAGAGTGGTTTGCTTTAAATAGAGGCTTTGTACAGAAGAAACACTCACTCATTGCTCCCCTCCTGCTTGGTCTCTCCATCATACTAGGGTACACTAGATACTGGAATTCATATGTTCCCTTGTCTTTAACTAGTCCTTTGAATTAAAGGGTTCTGTGGAGATCTGGACCTCTAATAACTGTTTGTCTATGAATGTGTCCATATTTTGTTAATGCTGTGCATGCACATGCACATGGGTTACATGATACACAGTCCAACCAATGATTCCACACTGATCTACAGGTGGTGGCAACATGCCAAGATATGCTGCTATGCACCAACAAAGACAAGAAAGACGAAAGCCGCAATCCAGTAAATGTGAATGTAAACAATGCTGGATTTAAAAGACTAAGAAAAAATCAGCTTTGTAAATGTTTTACATTATATTCAACACACTTGTTAAACCTACCCAGTGTGTTTTGGTAAGTAACATGAAATGTAAATACTTGTATGTTTATAAAAAAAAATAAAAATAATTAAAACTGCATGAGGCCCCTTTAAATAAGTCTGGTGGCATTGTGGGTAATGTAGGCATCACGTTTCAAGAAGAAAAAGACAAATTCTCTGTTTTTCCTGCATTGATTTTTTTCCTTTTTTAAACTGTTCATTCTAAGTCCTATTTTATAGGAGTGCTAAAATCTGTAGAGTATTTCATATCGTGAAAGCCAGTGGCAACCTCCATGACTGAAAAATGAAGCCAACGTGGAAGTGCCAAAAACTGCAGTCCCACAAATGGCCACTATAGGCTGACTCCAAAAGCGAGTCATTCCCCACAGGTCCCCATGTTAAAACAGCCAACTTTACAGCAGCCTGATACAAAAAACGGTTAGCTAATTTTCCCCTTCATGACAACTGTACTGGGAATTAATTTTATAAAACTCACCTGTTTACATTTTATTAAGGCTTAAAGTATTACATAATTAAGGGTGGGGCCACTTTGAGTAACAGGCTGTATGCAAAGCATCCCCACACTCTTTTGAGTCAGATCCATCTCCACCATGTCATATAATATGGTCACTTCTGACTCCAAAATCCAACATCACAGCCAAAATGCTGGACTCATCAAAACAGCAGTCCACAAATCAATGGGTGATGTCATGGTGGCCCCGTCCATTATCGTTGTGACGTGGATGTATCATCTGTGCGGTTTGGTGCCTGTTCCCAACAAATGTGTTGCTGTGCATACATCAACGTTGCCACTCCACATAGTTTGAAGTAAAAGAATTTCTCTTGTCTCTGTCAGGTACGTAGATCACACTAGGCATCTAATAAATGACTAATGTTGCCACTTTTCTTGGGAGTACAGTCTCGTCAGCTGTTCCCTCACCCAAAGCACCCTCTTTTTAAAGATCATTTTCTTAGGGCTTTGTGTCTTTATTATAGGACAGCTGGAGGGAGACAGGAAAGGTGGAGAGAGAATGGGGATGGCACGCAGCTGCTGCAAAGGACTCAGCCCACACTCTTTTGTTGAGCTAGAGGTTGCCCTGAGATTCTTCTTTTTATACAGCATTTCTCCTCCTTACCTGGAAATGTCTTCTTGTAAAAAGTTATCTTCATCTTGCTGGGACTTTGACTTGTCAGCATCCATAGAACTCAGATAAATGTTTCTTCTCACCCTCTATGACACTTACAACACCACACAAGAAGACATGCTATCACCAATCCATTGGGGAATATGAAAGAATCACAGCTTTTCTGGAGTGTGAACTGGTATAGATGCAGAGAAAATAGGGCAGTGGCATTTCCTGACAAGGTGCATCCTATGAAAGTGTACCTCACCACTGGTGTGTGGGCTTACATTAAAAACAGCAGTATGTATGACAAGTACGCCATACATAGTGTGTTTGTCCCTAAGTACGCAGACCTTTGCTACTACAGTCTTTAGTGTGGTGATAAAAAAGATCTCATGGGCTACCTGAGACATGCAGGGTGAACAGTAATGTTTAAGTGTTGATAGATCCAGATTGATGGGTGAAAACTATTGGGTGCATACATTCTCTTTTAGAAAATCTACGCTGGTGATAGCTGAAGCCACCAAAATCTCCAAAATCTCAACTGTGTTTATCTCCTTTGCCGGAGCCATAATTCATTCCCCCTTTCCTAAACCACAGCATACAGTGCAACTTCATATGTTTGCTGTAAGTACTTAATGTGGTGCATTTAAAGAGAAGATTAAGAATAATACAGTGGCAGCATGTGGCACCCTTTCCCCACAGAAAACTCAAAGAAGAGTTGGTTGATGAAGATCACAACTGTGCCACATGTGGATCATTATCAAGAGCCAGGCAGGAACAGTTAAAATTTCAATGTGCTCTTGGATTCGGGCTTTGAAGCAGGGTAAAGGGAAAATACTTTCTAATCAAGGCCTAGCAAAAACAAAAGCCACAATGCCTAAACTCCAAGACGACCATCTCCAACCTAAGGAGCCAGATGGTTTTTGTTTGTTTGTTTCTATTGAAGGGAACCCCACATGAAATGGTGAAAGAATTATATGATAAGTCAGTCTGCAGTCATTTGTTTAGCACATAAAAGCTGAGCAAAAATTCCCATTGGGGATTCTTCAAGACATGTAAAACAACATTTTCTAGGTTTAATAAATGGAATTCAGCACTGGAAACAGGCTGTTAGAGACAATTTACCAAGGGTTCTTACCCCCGCCCCTCTTTTTGAATCGAGTCAAGATAAGCATACACGTCTTTACCCTGGATTTGCTCTGGAGCCTGGAGTTTGGCGTGACTCCACACTGTAATTGTTTCACCATGTCGCCACTCAATTGCGCCGTCACTAAGGCTGAGATAGTCTATGTCTCTCTCTCCCACTTTTGGGTGTCTTATTTTAGCCCTCCAAAATGTGGAGGTTTGATGAAATCCCACTGTTATCATCACTCTTGTAGTCCAAGTAAGAAATACTTTACTGACACTGTCTTCAATTTGTTCCCCAAATGTTTCACTTTGTGTGTTGATAGAAGTTCTCTGGCAGTAATTCAGTCTAGAAATGGGCTCAATGACAGAGTACGATGGCCTGTAGTCAAAACTCTTAAGTATGGGTCACCAAACATGGATATGTTATTATAATACAGTACAGATTATACAGACATAATTAGAATGTACAGTGTTTTAGTTTCAATTGTCTGTGGTATGATTGCAGAGATTCACATTATTCAGTATCTGTGTCACAAATAATGATGTTTGTTGCAACAGACTTAAAGGTGACTTAGTGGTGTACTTTCTTAATCACCAGAGAAATACAAAGATATAAAATTGAGTTATCAAGAGGCCAAGTTCTACTGGCCCCCCCCAACACACACACACACTAGCCCTTTTTAGATAGTAGTTGTGCAGATTTGCAGGAAAGCCCAATCAGCCTTCTTTCAGCATTGGCAGTATAAAAACAAAATCGGGGAGTGCGGCAAAATGCTGCCTACCTACTTTTGTTTATACAGAATGTGCCTTTTTTGGGGCATTTGCGGGCGTGAGCAAGTAACCAAACATGTAGCTCAGTGTGTGACGTAAACAGTGACGTGGAAGGGAAGCTGCGGCTAGTCAGTCCTTCGGCGATTCTCTCATAAGTCGGCCTGTTCTTCACCATTCCTGTCATCTGACGGTTAATGGCCTCTTCGTTTGCCAGGGCAAGGAGGGCGCGCAATTCCTTGTCTCCCCAGTTGCTCATCTTTACACTGTCTGTCAGGTTTGCGTTTCCCTCTTGCTACTAGCTGCTCGCTAATTCCTGCTATCAGCTGTTTCCTGTTTATCCACTGCCAGTGGCTCGCATGTGCGGTGTCATCAACAGCTCCTCCCACAAGTCAGACAACCCCTCCTGTTGCGGAAGGCTGCTTTGGTCTGTTTAAACTAAAAAGGTTCCACCAATATGACTACCCCAAGAGGCGGAAAATTGGGCATCTCGGATCAACTCACCAATCCAGCTCTGTGTGTCTAAACCCTTGCAGCTTGCCAGCAAAACGGCCCAACATTCACCGAAAATCTGGCAGTGTAAAAGGGGCTACTGCCGTCGGGTTGTTCTGTCACCATGAGAAGGTTTACTTTGTCGGCAGTGGTGTTTGGATAGGCGGAGCACAACAAGTGGCATCCATATGAATGCTGTGATTTAATTGTAAAAAGATGATCAGTGTTACTACTCACTTCACCTGCCAGTGGTTTTAATGTTTTGGCTGATGTTAACACTGGGTGAGCATCACCCTTACTGGGAAACTGACCCTCAAGTTTAACATTGGTGGAGTGTGGCTTTAAGATAAACAAGTAGCACCTACAAAAATGTACAGTATTTAAAATCAACGAAAGGTTGTTTTTTTTTTTTTTTTTTTTGCAGAAAATAAGGCATCTGTCAGTCACTGACTCTGACATTGAGATTAATCTTTCATGAAGTAAAACTTGCTTTTCACATGCACAAATTTTGTGCGTTCAACTCTTCTATGAATGAGGCTCTCCTCATCTCTTTAATCACAGCTCAGTCGCCTGGTTTCAGGTTGCATGGGGTCCAGGGATATAGGGAGTTTAGGCTTTAATCAGAACCTGCATGCTTTAGCTACGTTTTCAACTACTTGATTGTAGCGCTGTCATCGCCGTTTCCATTCTATTCTTCATTTGCTTTAACCCCCTCGAAACAGCCTTTAACTTTATTATATTATGCCTCAATGTGGAATTGGATTCTTTCATTTTGACATTCGTGTGTTTTGACATATGTGCCGAAACACTGTACGGGTAGATCTGAGTAGTTTAGAGCAAATGAACACACAATGCAGTCCAGATGCAGAGGGACAGTATACAATGAGCCAGTCCAAAGGATTAAAATAATAGTTTCTTTTTACTTGTTCCACATGAACAGTGGAGGCTGTGAAGGCAGATATAGCCCTTATGTTTTATGTCCCTATTGACATCTTCAGAGGAGTTCTTTCAACTGTCATTAATTGTTCAATTACCAAATTAAAATCTCTTGTATGACAGATAGATCTTTTGTGATCACTAACGGCCTTGCTTAGCTTTGACAAGCTTAGCTTTGTTCCTATTGAACCCTATGAATAACTAATGAACAGTCCATATTCTTTCTATAATCTTCTCCATGGACTTGACAAAGGCATGGTCTGTACCATGTGACAATATAGCAACCTACTAATTATCATATATTAGAACTTTTATGATGAAGCAAATTTGCTTCTATTGTAGCACAGAAATCTGTTGAATTAAAAAGTTCAGTTGCAACTTTATCTATATAGATTTATCTTATATCGATATCGATGTCAGTTGTCAGCCAAATAAATTGTTATATATCAGCATATCGGTTATCAGCAAAAAATCCAATGTGGTGCATCCCTAGTCATCAGTTCAGGTCTGTTATTAAACTGGACAGATTCCCAGTATGAATATGTATAATTCTGTAACTAATGAAGTGTGACCAACAGAGTTCACATATGCCACATTAGACAAAACACAAAACTTATATCACAATAATCCTGAAACACGTTATCAGAGAGCCAATGTTTAATTTCTTTTTAATTCTGATTAATTTCTCTTCTTGGTTTTTACATTGTGTCACTCATTATTCTGTCAAAATATAATTAACGTATTGAAACAAGATAGCTGGAACCAAACCCCTCATGAATAAAAGTTAGAAAACTGCAAAGCAACTTGCTTATGATTGAGAGCCCTTCTCAACCATATCCACGTTAGTGTTTGTCAGATAAAAGAGATTCCCCCACAGGCTTACCCCGAGGTGACTCAACTCTCTCAGTGTCACACAAGGGAAGCGGCGTGCTGGCTAATTTTATCACACAATGCATGCCGTTTGTCAGTGCACCTTCAATGACAAATGATTCCTTATCTTGAGGGCTGTTGTTTGTTGTTGCTGAGTAATGTCCTGGCCACTCTGTTCTTGTCTCTGGAGCCTTCAGGGCACTTCTGCTGCCCCGCTGTCAACTGTCAGGGACCACATCCACATTATAATCGGTGTGCATGTGTGCACCTGAGCACACACAATCAAAGATACGCTTGATTTCAAGTACAGCTCCACACAAAAGCAAACTTTCTTTGATTTGTACACAAACTCAGGTGTAATTGACCCTGCAGGCTAACTGTTTTCTGTTTGCCATTTCCTCTCTGACTTAAGCTTTCCACTACTCAGCTTGATGGCCTTTCCATCTGCCTGCAAAAAATCTAATAAAGACAGACATGTAGACTAACTTAGAGCAAGCCCCTTTTCTCTTTCAATGTCACAAATCCCTCTCCTTTATAAACGGTTCAACCCTATTGCCAGCAAGGGACTGATGAAAGCGACATGTGTTACTCATAGGGCCCCTTGTTTATTTGACTTCCATACTTGCATTAAGGCCAAGTAAACATATCAGCTGCCCTCCAGGCTGCAGAACAGCCAGAGAAATGCAAATGTTCACTGTTCAGATCACTTTCACAGCGCATCCTAGCTGCAGGGAGGAGACTGAGATATCCCTGCAATGAGTGAATGAGTGAAGCAATGAGTCATTCAGAACTGATAAATTGGAGGGTGAAGATTTGGTCCCATTTTATATTGCAGAATAATAAGCTTTACAGCTGGAACAAAACCCTTTACAAAATATGGCATCACAAGACATCAAGTCAGGAAGAATGATGTTTTTTTGTGCAAAAAGGAGCCTCTCTGTTTAGTAATCCTGGCACTCCATTGCAGAGAAGCATTAAAATCATGTTTTGTGAGTTGGCAGATCCCAGAAAATTCCCAGAATTCATGCAATTGTTGACTCCATGCCCTCTTCTTCTTCCTTTTTCCTTTCCTTTTCTTATCACCGAATCAAGTGACTCTCATCACTTCTTCCTCTCTAGCCTGAAGCCAGGCAGTCTTGTTTATTGTTTTTCTATCTGAACCACAAGAGACAGGAAGGAAAGCTGATGCTGTTTAAATTCACCAATAACCAGTAGCACTGTGCATGCACTTTTCTACATGTTACTAAATCTACACAGCTCTGACTCCATGTCACTCACCAGTTGCTGAAAGTAAAAAAATCAGCCTCTTTGTCCCCTGTCTCTGCACCTTTCAGACCTGGATCTTTCCATGCTGAGTCCTGGGACTACTTCCTTTCACTGATTCTGTATAAAACAACTAGGATGCTTCAATAAAGAGCATAATGTCGAAGAGCAAGAAAAAGAAGGGGTTATTGAATGGAAAATGTCTTTCCAAAGGTGTTGATCAATGTGGTCATGCCGGGTATGGAACTAGCAACACAAGGCTGTGCTTTTAAAGGGCTATAAAATTAAGTTGGTTCATAAATCAGTTCTCTGTCATCACTGTGAAGCATTAGGTGTTGTCCTTTTTCAATTGGCTCTTACAACAGAGTCCAACTAGCTCCAACAACAACAGATGGAAAACAAGTCATCAAGCATAGTTTACTGATCACAACTGCAGGAACATAGGATTAATTAATGTTGCTCTACACTTTGTAAGGTTTAACCACAAATTGAATTAATATGAATTAGAAGTATTCATCAGAAAAAGTAGGGGTTTGTACTTATTTCCCTTAGTATATGGAAATATTGTTGACAATGTTACACAAAAAGTACAGATAGCCTCCATTTGCAGTGATACAACAGGATATACTGCAGCACGTAGTAATTTAATATTGATTTAATTCAGATCAGAGAGTATTTGATAACTCCACTAGTTCTGCCTAGGCTAAATAAATAAAAGAAAAAGAAACGTCAATAGGCTATTAGTTTAGTTTAAGCACTGAATCAAATGTTCCCCAAGATATTACAATGCTTTTATTGCCACGCTGGTACTCCGGCTTACCTAGAGTGGAATTATTACCAAAAATGCTGCAGAAAGAGTAGCTACACTGTTGTTTATCTCAGTTTGTTGGTCAGTGTCATCTGTCAGAATTTGGTATTTTCAGACTGTGGATGCATGTCCCGTAAGGCTAAATAAACAATTTATGGTTTCAGTTATAGAGTGGGTTTTTGGTTAGATACCTGAAATAAGGTTAACACAAGCTTAAGAAACTTTCACGCTTTGCTGTATGACATACAATAATAAAGCTATTATCCCACTTGTGAATTTTAAAACTTTTATTTGTCTCAAAAAAGGCGACTGCTAAGAAGTAGCCAAATGAGAGTACAGAGCATTATCCTGCCGAACACAGCTTTAGAGTCTTGTTTTGGTAGGGATCTTAAGTCATGTTAGCTTTTTACTTCTGGTGATTGCATTTGGGCTTTAAAAATCATGAAAGTCATGTTCATTCTTGAAGATAGTCTTGCTGAACAAAACGTGCAAGTATCATAAACATTTGTTTGCCACAGAGCTTATTTTCTGCAATAATGCAATGGAAAAATCCCATAGGATTTTTAAAGAGTGAACCAGGGCGAGGCTAACTTCCACATCAGCCTACATAGAAATGCACTCTTGTCTCATATTGGTTAGTAGTAGTCAGTAGTTAATGAATGAAACAGGAGTCCATTCCGCAGATGCATCTTTTAAATAATGTGTGAATTTATTATCCCATGAGCAACCAATCCAAGCTAACAAACTAAAGACTTTGCTTCTGCATTCCTTGAAAAAAGGGATGGTTTTACATGTAATTAATTTCTCGTTTGTCTCAGTCCTTACTGTGTGTTTTAAGATAGATTTCTCCATGGTTATTCTGACTAAGAGGCGGGGGGGGGGTGATCACCTGACAGCCAATCCAGTTGGTCAGAGGCCCTCTGACCTGCTTCACAGCTGTTTCTTGTTAGTGCTTTAAAACAAATTCCCAGAGTGAGATGGTTTCCACGCTCAATCCTGCCCTGAAGAAAGAGGCCAGACAAGAAGGGGTTTATAAAGCCCTGCTGCTGCTGTGTGTGAGCGTGCGCGTTTTTGTGTGTGTATATAAACAGCTAAGTCTTAACGTTTTATCTTATCTGGATAGATGACCTGAGAGCGTAGGGGCCTGCACTGAAGATGCTCTGCCCTGTGTTATGAACGCCACCAACAGTCAGCTGAGTTAGTCTTGATTTCTTTCAGGTCTATTTCCAGCTTCAGTAACACTCAGAGGATGTTTACAGTTATTTAGTGAGAGTCGACCTTTGAGTCACCATAAACAAATGTAAGTATAAGCCTTATCTTAGGTGGTACAAATGGAGTGTAGCACATGTATTTTACAGTTTATTCTCACCTGTCACCACACTTTTAAAATACTAAGAATTGTTCAGCTTTGTAATGCAAACACACATGAAGGGAAAGTAGAGGGATGTTGGCTGTCCTACAGTTAAGTCTGAAATGGGTCACATGTTTTTAGAGCTGTTGTAAACTTTGCTGCTATTAATGTCACCATGAAACTAATGGATATCAGTGGTTTATTTAATAAAACCTCCATGCTGATGAGTGTAAACATTTTTAGGGATGTGAATTATTTTAAACATGAATTATTTTAAAGGTCCCTCAGGAAGAATTTACCTCTGGCCTTTTTAAGCCTAAATCCATCTGTGTCTTAAATAGCATTGGAGTCTTCGCTGTTCAAAAGGGAAAATGTTGTGTATCATTCTGTAAGACCGCAGACACATCTAAGAAACTCAGCATGGCAGTTTGATGGAGACCAGGCCAGGTCCGTCCAGGAGATACTCCCCAGCCTGCCGCTTGGGCCTGGAGAGTGTTCTCCCCGGGGGGCGCCTCACCTCATGGTGACCCCCAGCTGAGACGGCTGTAGATCGATGTGTGCTGCCTCCCTCTCCCACACATTGTGTGGTGTTTTGGGTTATTTCCTCTGCCTCTCCCCTCTTTCCTTTCAAGAAAAAAAGCCCTGTTTACAAGTGGCTGAGGAGGGGTGCTTAGCTTGCGCTGAGGATGCCGTCATAGGGCGCTGAGGACACTCTTTGTGTGAACTGGCAGCTTCTCCGTCAGCTGTGTCTCAGGGGTTAAAGGGCTCACGGAAGACAGAGGAAAGCTCCGAGTTCCCGCCGTTTGAAGTTACTTGGCGTTTACACTTGCCAGAAACTGGCAAGCAAATGCTGTTCAGACCTGAGACAACGAGAAACAGATTGATGAAGTCGCACATAAGCTGATTTCTACGAGTTGTTCTGGTGAATTCCATAAGTAGAAAACATATAATAGTGACAACTCAGTATTTCAAGCATCACTCCACACAGTGTGTTGCACGATGGACTCGCTATAACTAAGACTGAGGTTTTATCTTGTTTTTCCTTGCACCCAACTGAATTGAAATTACCCCCGCTGCAACAATAACAAACCGAGTGCATTAATTACTTGATCAGCCCTACACCTGTGCTCTAAAGGGGCCAGGCGATAAATCAGAAGTCTGCGAGGGAAGCTGATTATCCTGACACCTCATCAGTCTTCACTGAGGCCCACTGCCTGCCACAAGGAGCGGCTTGGTAAGCTAAGCTACCTGTACGCTAACATCACACACTAACATATGAAGGGTATACCCATCCCAGCTAAACACTCCGGCCAGGTGATGCATGGCGGTCGTTAACCAGTGATCCCCAGATGCTGCTGCCGGACATCACTGATTATACCACCATTTCAGATAAAAACCTAATTCTGATTGTTGTGTTTCGGCAACTATGGAACAACTGGGCTGAGATCATAAAGTTTTCAGAATTCCAAAAATGCAATATTTTTTAAAGGAAACTCTGACATTTTGGAGGAGCAATCATCTGACAAAAATGTAGAGTCTTCATGTGTCATTCTGCTTCCCTTGGTACCTATTTTACACTCCATAGGCGTTAGTACCACCAGCTAATATCAACTGAGGTGAGATAAGGTCTCAGTAGCACTCAGGCTTTAGAACAATTAGGAGAGGCAGTGCAGCACCTTGTAGCCCAGGTGATGGATCATACTGGTGGTGGGTTCGTTGGGGTTGACACTGAGACGAAGGAGTGATTGGCTGAGGCCGGCGTGCAGATTTGACAGAGACTGATCGCAGAGGAGAGAGGCCAGCTGGGTCTGAGTGGGCTCTGTAAACACAGAGGGACAGGAACAGAGGCAGCAGAGGCCCAAGCAGCTACACAACAGCTCCTGTGAGGTGATACAACACATCTGGGGGGGCGTCATGGCAACAAGATATAAACACAGGCACAAGGCCCTTATAATAACCCACTGTTTGTTTGTTTTTTGTTTGTTTGTTTGTTAATCTGTTTTTTTTTGTTTGTTGTTTTTAACTCAGATACACACAGCTGATCAGAACACACTTAATAAGACTTCACTGCAACAAGGCTCGTGTATCATTTAATTTTTTTAATGCAGTATCATCAGATAAACGATGAATCAAATGGGTACATTGAAAAGTGTGTAGTGATGGAGAATTATGACCCAACTTCAAAGTTTCCCTAAGCTCCTGTGAAGCATGTTAACATCTTTCAGTCTATTGTTTTGGTTCAGCTGTCTACGACTTAACTGTTTTGGCTCAGCTTCTATGCTTTCATCAACCCTGTCTCTTGCAGCTATTTTTAGCAAGTATATACAGCCTGTGCAGCACCAAACAGCAGACAAAGTTAGCGATTAGATTGTGAACATAGTGGAGCATTTAGTAGCTAAAGAGACAGTTATATCACTGAGGAGTTGGTGGAGACCCACAAAAGAGCTAAAAAAAGAGGGTGAATGTTCAACTTAGCTTTGGTAAGACACCAAAACAAGACTTTAAATTGAAGCTAGTGTTGGTTTGTGTCTGTTGGAAGTGTATGTTGGCAACTGTTTGGTAACATGTTCTGGTAATAATATGTAAATTTGTGTTTGCTCCTCAGCCAGTGGCCACAAAATTGATTAATCCTGCTTTAATACTAGTACTGATACAGTACCCGAGTTGTGGTACTTGAGTCACAGTACTTTCAGTGGCACCCCCAAGGGAGGTCAGAGGAGGCGTCAAGATATCAGAATAAAACTTGGTTCTATGGGTAAAAGTCTCTTCTAATCTTGACATGGCTTGTTCCTAGTGAATGTTTTGTTACTTACAATCAATGCACTCCTTCAAATTAAAGCTGTACATTTGTCTTTTTAAGGAAAAGGACAAGCAGTCCATTTAAAGAACAAAGAATTGCCTAACACATGCAGATACATAACACAATAAAACAGGATTGTTGTGGAACTTGAAATGTTAACTGTACCTGTATTGGTCTATACACATCAGACAATTAGAAACATTTACTATAAAATAGGAAACCAAAGTATATCAATATGTGATTCCTTAACTCCCTATATTCACATAGTTTTCATCTAGCCTATATATATATATATATATATATATATATATATATATATATATATATACTACAACAGCATAATCATAATCGAATTCAGTTATGGCTTTTGGTCTGCCACCCTAAGGCCTTTAGTGGTCCCATATGGCCACCACTAGGGAAAATTTCTGGGGGCGCCACTTGGTACTTTATTTTGAAGTATGCAAATATGCTCTTATCGGAAACCTATTTCTTATCAGATGAAAGAATAAAAGCAAAGTTTCTCAAATGTTGCATGTTGTCTTTACCCAAGTAGCTGCAGAAGAACTTTGCCTAAACAAAGCAGTCACAATTGGAATCTGAGCATTCACTCAATGGCAGTTTTTTCTATTTGACAATTTTGAACACTACGTACTATGGACACATTTCAATCCAGGCAATTAAAGTGTTGAGGCTCAAACACAAGGTCTCCACCTACTACTGACTAATGGCCATTGTTTTATTTGAAATCTAAACATCTGATTTCATAATGTGCTATAAAAAAGTTACAAGCTTCAAGTACCATGCCCTCTTTACAGCAATGCCTCAAAACCTCTGGAAAACAACTGTGTTAGTCTTCCCAGGGAGCAAGTGTTTGATGTGTACATCATAACATACACAGACTTTGCATGAGTTCACAGGGACTAATGAATTTCCGCTCAAACCATCTTGTGTCATTACGGAGACCACTGGCCTAATCCACTTACCTTCTGCCCAAAATCCCCCGATCAATAAAAAAGGTATCATTTTACTCTCCCTGAGGGCTGTTAAAAGTAAAGAGCCACTCTGTTAAGACTTCCTTTCATAGATGGCAGTGGTTCCGTGCTCTTCTGTAAGCCTCTAATCCCTCTGTCGCCATCACTCGCCCATGTACTGCCCTAGAGGAAGCGACGTCTTGCAAACTAAACCTGCAGGTTTCGTGTTGTGTGTGTAGCACAGGATTCCTGGATTAGGCCAAACATACACTTTTTATTAACCTTGGGCATAACACTTGCTATAGTGTGTTTTGTGTGTGTGCGTGTGTGTGTGTGTTTAAGAAAGACATGTCTGTTGAACCTCAAAGTAACACATCTGTGTTTGTCTCAGTCACTCTTGACGGTTGCTTACTGAGAGTGAACTGCAGAACAAATCAGTATCTGTGTGTGTAATTGTGAGTGTGTGAGTGTGTATGCATGCACATGAGCATTTGTGTATAGCCGTTGGCACGGTGCTGTGTAGTTAGGATCCAAGCCAACTCTTTCTGCTGGAATTTCCTGTCTGAATTGAGCACCCCCACCTCCCCTACTCCTCTGCTCTTCACTTCTCTCTTTCTCTCTCTCTGTCTCTCTGTGCTTCCCTCTCCCTCTCTTTCCCTCGCTCTCTCTTTCTCGCTGTCTCTCACTGCCCCTTTCTCTCAAAGCACGACAAAGGCGTTTTTTTTTTTCTCTTCAAAATTATTCCTGGCCTTGCCTGGCCTCTCAGGGCATTATTATTATCGTTGAGTACTTCCTCGAAGACATGAGCCCACTCCACTCTCCACTTCAGTATGGTCCTGATCTCGGGCTTCATTTGGACATAATGAGAGAGTGCTTTTCCCCCTTCTGTCTCTGAGTCATGAGACTCGAAGGGGCCTTTGTTAACATCGAACACCTGGCATTGTCTTTTGTGAGAGATCAAACTGGGGCTTTAAGATGCAAACTAAAAAGGAGGGGAAGATGTGGCAGGATGTTTGGCACGTCTGGAGTTTCATCATGGGGACTAGGGGGCAAAGATATGTTCAGTCTTAAAACACGTTATGAGGGATCAGAGCAGATACAGTGCCTAAAAACGACCACCAGTTAAAGGTTCCTGTGGGCTGGAATGATTTATGATATATGATTATATCAGCACAAAAGCCCCTTAGTACACTGTGCACTTAACTGCATTTTGAGCCCTTGCCATGTTTTTACAAATTAGCATCTGAAAGTAAAACATAGCCTATAGCTGAAAAGGACAAAACACCAATGGACCTTTAGTAATGGTTAAAATAGTACAATTTATCAGGTGTTTACAGACCAAAAAGTTCTGGGGACTCCCTGAGAGGAAGTGCGCACTGTGGAGATCCCCCAAGAACTACATACCTTCACACATTTTACTTTTATCTCTCTAAAGGGCAGCTACAAAGTCCCTTCCTTATGCCACTTCTGATTTTTTACACAGAACCAAACAACGGCGACATCATACGCTCCTGTGTGTATTATAGACAGCATGCATGCAAAGCAGAAGCAAAAGAGGTGCGACTGGCGTGATATGTAACACAACAGCATCAGCCTCTGTCCCTGCCGGCTGTCCCTTTTATGCACTGTTACTACTTCTGATGCTGGCTTAAAGGTGAGACAACCCTGTCCCCGCATTCCGCAGTTGTATCTTTTACACAGCATCGTGAGGTGGAATAACAGTGTGATATTCCCGCCTTGAAGAGCTGGTGTAAAAGGGGCTTCTGTTTGCATTCGCACGGCCAACTCCATGTGACATACTGTAAGCTGGCTAGCGTTTCGTATAGCACCGTCACTTTAGCTTTGCTGAGTCAAAATCCCGTATTTCCAACGTCGCATATATGCTCAGTAAAATCTGGACCTCACTGTCCGTCCAGTTGTTTGTGTCTTGTGTTGTCTGTTGTTTAGTCAAGGATTTTTAAAATTAGCAGCTGACAGTGCACTGGCTGTGTTCAACCAATGACTATACACTTACATCAGTCACAGTTTCTATTTGTGCTGGGTAAGTACCTACTCTGAAACAGGAGCCAAAAAAGTTCCTCAAAAGGGTATTCTAGGATCTATTTGTACTAATAGAACAGGTTCTTACAGTGCAGACACAACAAAAAGAGGGTTTTTTTCGAACTATGAAAATGTTTCTCTGGTCCAGAAATATGCCTTATGATCTTTAATGACCCAAAAGTGGGGCTTCATCGTTTAGTGGGTGTTCAAATCCAAACTAGCACTGCATTAAAAAGAGCTCTGTCAGTGAGGGTGAGTGATTTCAGGCACTGTTGAGACAATGAAATCCATTTCAGGAAGTCCAGTTTTGGCAAAAGATCCATGTGATTGGCGATTAATCAGTTCCCAAATCCTGCACAATGCTTCATGGTACTATAAGACAAGATTTTACAACTCATTTGATCATTTTGTGCTCCATCTCAGTGTCACAGTATGTTATGACGAATGTTGAGACAAGTTGTGCTAATGTCATCTGAACAGTCCTTAGCACTGTTTTGGATATACAGTATGAGGCCCAGGGTGGAGTAATCCTGCATGCCAACACACCCAGAGGGGACAGGCACGCAGTAAATCAAGAAACTGAGGCGTGTGAATTGTCCTGGCTGTGTACCTGTCGGTAGCTGTCCCTGCAGTCCAGGAGACAATGCAGCTGTCTGGGTGATGGAAGGGCCTGTTCAGCCCTTATCGCCCTCACATTTAGCAGCCTCAAACTGAGAGAGGGCAGGGGAGGAAATCGGCCTCTGAGGCGTCGGCTTGGTGCGCACTAGTGGACTGAACATTATTTGTGGTAATCTATGACTTTTTCATATCAATAAACAGCCATGTTCCATCAGCAGTTTTCATTTATGCTTCATGGAGGCTTTTGATTAGGCAGATGCCAAGAAAGGCATATATTAATATAAACAACCCCTGCTAAAAAAAAAGGGTGTTAAGAGCCCTACTTGTGGAAACCAAAACTTTATCAAAAGAAAATACATCACAACACAAGTGCAAAGTAATGAGTTCTTAGCCCAAAAAAATTAATTAAAGAAAAAAAAACAAAAGGGTCCTGCAGTGTGACAGTTTAATTGGTCAACCCTCCAGTTTGTCTAAATGAAGCTACAGTGCTGGCCTGACTTCCAGCACAACCTTGCTGTCTTTGTCGTAGTCTAGTCTCCTTGTACCGTGCCCTCCCGCCCCTCTCCACCAGAGATGTGCCAGGCAGCACAAGCAGGGGGCACCTCTCAGACAAAGCCCCAACTTCTGGCTCCACTTGTGAAACAAAGCTCAAACTCCTTTTCCCAGCTCTCACTCCCTCTCACTCATTTACTGGGTGCCTCTTTTGGCTTTGTAACACACAAGTTGACTCGGAATTGGCCGCCTGTCTCGCGCACAAAAGCATGGGAGGGTCGCTGGCTGAGATCCAGCGGCGTAGATCTTGATAGAAACACAGAGCTCTTGGGCCTGTGAGCTCAAAGACGAGAGGAGACAAGGAGCATGTGGCACCAAATGGAGTTTTACAACTCACTTTGGCATCACAGATTTTCACTATTCTGGGAGTTCAGTGGAACATATTGAGTTTGAGACTTATTTTACCTGCAGACATCCAGTGATTGTAAAGTTTTTCAGGGAATTTATTTATTTTACTGCTGTGCTAATCTGCCCTGGTAATTTCTAAAGTAGAATTTCCTGCTGAAATGATCCCAGTAGACAGAGGTCCCCTGGCAGTACTAATCATGTTTTAAGTTCAACTTTAAAAATCAGTTGTTTTTATGGCTAGTGTGTTATTTTGTTACTTAGCCAGCAGCTACGTATAGTCTTTAAAAAAAAATGCAGACATGAGGGACTGTTCTTTATTTATGAGGTGGTGCAAAAAGAGGGAGGCATGTCAAACAATTTTTTAAACACTGGGGATGGGCTTATGTTTTTTTATATTGATTGACAACTTGGTGGTTGTATTTGTTTTACCACTGAAGAAAACATGCATGTTTTTTTTTACAAAAAAAGACACTACATGATTTATCACAGACAGAAACTGTAAACGTAGAAATTATCGTTGGTTGATTTTCAAATTTCCAACAGTCCTTGGCACACCATGTGTTACAAATGCTTCAGTCAGACAAAATACATAACCAAATCTGAGATAAAAATAGGGACATTTTAAAATTTGCCCATTAATGCACAGACACTCAAAATATAATCTACTGGTTCAGCTTTTGAAAAAGTGAAGGTTACACTTTGCATGCAACTTTTTTATTTTACTTCAGTCCTTGTTTTTGATTTCAACCAACTTCTGAAAATAAGTTGCCAACTGACTAAAACATCTCAATGAAACAAATGTAATTTTTTGAGTTGAAAAACTTCTTTATTTAAAGTGGTATCCACTAAGGCTGTGAATCATTTTTTAGAGTGTGCAGCATGCATGACACCAGTGAAAAACCAGGGCTTTTTCAAACTCCAGGATTTCGTCTTCAACTTTAACTTTCAAATATGATAGGGTGAGTTTTTAAACTCTAATAACTAATTTATGGTGGAGGGAGGGTCATGCATTTCTCCCCACTCACTTAGTGAGGCTGAAAGAAAAATATTTGTAGCTTTGGGAAGGGTCAGAATTAAAAGAAAGAAAAAGAAGTCACACCTCAGCCACCCCCTCTACTGATAAGTAAAGAACAGTCCATTCGCCAAATCTTTTCAGGAACCTTTTGGATACCTTGGCGCAACCTTCATGCTTTGCGTCACGAAAACAAGAATTAACCAACTGAACAAAATTCCTACCATAATCTACTGTATCTTTTGCATGCCTGATTTCATCAAATGTCATAATGGTATGTTTTCAAAGGGAAAACAGTCATTGTGGGTAATGCTTGTTCTTAAACAAATTCCACACCAGTCAAATGGTTCACAGTTGAGGGCTGCCCTCAGGGGAACTCTTCTCTCCCAGTCGTGTGTAATCCCATCAGAATTAACTAAAAACAAGATGGTACAACGTCATGATGATTGCCTGAATCACAATAACAAAAGACTCAATCAGGGTTAAGTAGCAGTAATGTCTGCCTTTGTAAATGGCATCACCTAAAAACAACTTTGAGCATTCTGTCATAGCCTGAAGCCACAGAGTCTTGTTACACCTTGTTTTTACAGCACTGTCTGCAGCACGTTAGGCCCTGCAAGGCGCATCTCAAACAGGGAGGTGTTTGAAAATTGCAGACCTGGAAAAGAGAATCTAAAGGATATTATAATCATTGTGATAACAGTGAAAAACTCTGGCTCTAAATGCAAAGTCTCTGTATCCATATTAAAATCCCACCACTGGCTGAATGGACATAAGTAATCCCTTTCCTGCCAGGTTTAATGTGAAAATTTAGCAGGAAGTGTTGGGTTTCATTGACAGTAGCTTAACAGCACTCAAGAAAAAAAATGCCAAAGTGGAATTGAATCAAGATAATTATCTGTTGTTGTACTGACTGAATTAAAACTGTAAAAAAAATGTACTTATTCCTAAATGTCTATCAATTCGGCAGTCTGTCATTTGGGTTCAGACGTCCTCAATATGTGGCATATTGGCATCACACAGGTGTGAAACAACGCACCCATTTCCGCTTCATTGCCCAGTCCCAGTGGTCCTCTCAGGTGGAGATAATGATCTGCTCTCTTTGAGCTTCGACCTTTAACCTTGGTGGTCTGTGCTCCCAGGCCACCCCAGGTTTGCTGGACCGTACAGCCAGAGAATCCCAATAGCAACTAGGGATGGACCCAAGGGAGCCGCACTGCACTGTGCGCTCTATCACTGTCCCTCCACACACAACCACTCAAACACACAACTGAATGTTCTCTGGGTTAGAAGTTATTCAGATTGTTGTTTTTGCTTTATTTCCCTGCATCAAACATGTGAAACTTAAGGAGAATTAGTAGGCTTTTGTCTATGATTAGAGCTCTCTTCCTCCTTCAATCAAGACAATCACGCCTTCTTCTCAGCCGTTGTAATCACAGTAATTAATGAGGATCGGCTGTGTTGTCCTAATGAGACTTCCCTCAAGCCATCAGACCATTTATGGCAGGAAATGGTGGATTCATGCATTCTTTGTCTGACACATAAAAAACACATTCATCGTTGTGTAAACCCTGCTTTGGTCTTATAGGATAGAGAGCCATTAATGACCATACAGTTCTTGGGGCAAAAGCCACACAAAGTGGAGATGGTTTCAATTACTGGTGGATTACAGGAACTGTAAAGTGGTACAGTTGCATGTCATGCTGCGTTGTAGGCATTTATTTCAGCCTTAATATTTGTTTGTCTTGGTCTATGTTAGTTTAGTACTCTTCTTATTTTGCCAGCTTTAAGAAAAGTGTCATCATTCAGTGTATTTATTTTCAAATTTGTGATTTGTCTCTCTTCTTTGCACTCACAGGTGCCCACCACCTCTTCCCAACGTTTCACACGCCCATCCCAATTGACATGAGACACCATGAGGGGCGATACCATTATGAGCCACACCCACTCCATGCCATGCATGGGTAAGTATCATCAAAGTAGCCAGAGATGCCAAATATGTCAGGCTGAATATTTCCCCTTGATGGAATAGAGTCCTCGGTTTGAAAACTTAGTATAAAAATTATACAGCTGTAATGAAGAGTTAAGCCAAGTTGATACAGTAGGATGCTGGAGAATACAATGATTTTCTAACCTTTCCAACTGTATGTTTACTAGAGCTGGGTATTGGTACTCGATACCTTTAAGGCAGAAGTGTCCAATCTGTTGGAAATGGGGGCAAGATTAGATCATGTGAAAATACCCAGGGGCCAGCTGTGTCTCGCATCATATGGGTTATTAAAAAAAGAAAAGACAATTGCAACTGTTTTGTCTTTCAGTAAAGAAGTATTTAATTTTCCACTGCTTCTGAAAGCGACTGCCCACACTTTTGACTCTACACTTCTTTGCTGTGGTCATGTCTGTTACGCAGTAGGAAATAATCTGCTATTAGGTTACCTTTCATTTGCTCGTTTACCATCTGCTCCTTCCTGGTGCATGTCTACAAACTGTATGATAGTCCTGCCATTATCAGAAAAATGGAAAAAAATACAAAGTCAACTTGCTTGATTAATCAATGATGTGTGGCAGACCACATGAAGTGCATTTTGAAAGACAAGTCGCCGGCTATTTCAAATCAATCCACAGGCCTCGATTGTTTTCCGGGCCGAACTTTGGACATGGCTGATATAAGGTATCAACCAAAGTAACTCAGTACCAAGTAGTATCGAGACTTCTCTAGTCAAACAATAGACTCACAATTCAGTCTTTAGACGCTTTGCTTAACTAAAGACTGATGTCTTTCTCCCTGATTTTGTGTTTAGATGGGCGGATACAATTTCAGAGTTTAAAAAAATTCCCTACGTTGCAGAACCAATAGTAAATCCGCAGGGCGGTCCTTCGGTGACTCGCTGAACTCTTGTGCTCGTAAACATAGTCCCACGGCGTTAAAAGTTTTGAACAAAGTCGCTGTAAGTTCTTCATTTCCACAATCTTGTGGACTGAGCACACATTTGATAAAATGGAGTTAAATCTCTCGACATCCATTTTCAAGCTCTCTGTGTGTTTGTTTCCCTGCAGACGAGAAAAGGGGGAGCGCACATTTCCGGGAGGGTGTGTCCTTTTCAAAAATGCAAGAGGCATTGCTTTGTTGCCGGCCGTTTTCTCCGGTGTGTTAAACACACTTTAAAAAGGAGTGTCCCCAGACTATCAGAAGGCGGAGATCTCTCATTGTCTGGTGGCGAGACTAGTCAAACAATATCTGCATTTGATCCTTTTTGTACCCAGATCTAGAAAAAAATGACCATGTGTAAGCATTCTTCAATTTAAAGCAACTTGTGATTAGCCCCACTACCGCAGCAGCTACAACCCGTGCAATCTGTGGTGTGATGAAGCAAAGTGCAGTGTATTTGACAGAGTTGGCAGTTCAGCATGCTGATATGCCACCAAAACATTAAAAATTATGGCTACATGCCTCTGGTGTCTGCTCATTCTAAACAGGATGCCCCTATTCACATGAAAGATATCAGATGAAGTAATCTATTGGCATCAGTATCACTTTAATGGTATTGGTGTTGTAAGCAAACACATGTCAAAGTAGTCATCCACATTTAAAACTTTGGAGTAAACTGTAGTAAACTGAACACATTGTATTTATCATTCATACTGTTCTGAGATTGCTTTTTACCAAATAATACTGACAAAGTCATGAGATCCTCTTGTCAGCAGCAGGGGTCAACCACTTTGTTGCAACACAACATGGTGATTAAATGAAAAAAAAAAAGATCTTTACGTAAAACTTCCGCTTAAAATGTGGTGAGACTATTTTTTACAGATGTAAATAAAGTCTAAAAAGCAAAGGTGGCTCAGTGTGACTTGTGAAGCTCACTTTCCACTTTTCATTGCTTTCTTTCTCGTTACTACTGAGTTATGTTACCATACCTTCCTGTTTGTCAGCACCAGAGCATAATAATAACTCTTTCTGAGCTTTATTGCCAAAGCCAAGTTCACATACATCAAAGCCAGACTAGATACACAAAGCAAGACAGACAGAGATGAAGAGAGACAAGCCACATTAGCACTCCTAAAATTTCATGGCGTGGGACTTACAGCAGACTTTAGTAGATCAGCTCTGCTGAGAGAAAGCTCAGTGAAATACTATGTTGGAAGAAGAACATAGATGCTTCACTTAAGTAGAACTGGCAGCACTTATTTTTTTTTTATATAATAATAAAATCCTTGTGGGGAAAAAGACTTATTATTGGCTATCAAAGACAAAATCTCACTCAATCACATATTTATATGTTTTGATTCTGAAAAGCATTCCATTGTAAAACATGAACTCACAATACAATGGTTAGGATAAATAGGTTGGCACTTCAGATGTGTGTTTGGATTTGAAACTTGTATCCTAACCTGATCTACAAAGAAACACTAATTTATTTTCTGACTTTATTCATGTGGCATTACCATAAAAGTCTGGCCTTCCTCACACTGCCAGGCCTTCTTCTGCTTATCTAAAATATTCCAATCCAGGAAGGGAACCCAGGAGGAAGATCAATAGAGGTTTTGTGAGAACTGTGCCGTTACATTTAAATTCAGCAAGATCAGGTGATACACAGTGCAGGCAGAGCGATTCATCACCTGCAAAGCGAGGGAAAGGAGGGGGAAACAGTGTGGCTGTGCACCCGCTTTGTTTTGATTAATGTGATGTGACTCTGACAGAGTGCTCCCACTAATTCATCAAGGCCTTGATCTAGCTGTCTTTTCCCCAGCATGCGCCAAATTCACCTAATTACCGCATGTCGTCCTGGCGAAATGGAGCGGGGTGTCGGCGCAAGGCACTTTTTGTCAGCAGCTGGTTGCCGTGTGTCAGGGTTGTACTTCCTGTCTGAAGCATTGTGCTAACTCCATATGGAGCACCCTTCATCACTGTTTGCATGTAACATAATGAGGGCTGCAGGTCACGATGTCTCAGCTGTCACATTGCAGATCTTGTAGTACTCACTGCTTTATTACCTGCTTTGCTCCCTGTCTGACACTTCAGGGGTATTAATGTGACTCAGTAAGCCAGTGCACACACTCCATTTGGACAGTAGCTATGAGCCCAAGTGCAACCATTGTTACACATCATCGGGACTATCTTTTTATGTTTTGTATCAATATACTGTATATATTGATACAAATTAATTAATCTGAAATATAAAAAAGATTGTGTTTGTTTGGCATCAGTTGTGTTTTAAGAGTACCACTGACAAGAGGTCGACCAATTGTGAATTTTTAAGAGCCGATATAATGACGATTTGGAACACGGAAAGGCCAATAGTTGATTAATCGGCTGATATCAGTCACGTAATGAGAGATGGGCAGTATTTCCATTGCTTATACCTGAAATATGTATTTCAATTACTTCTGAGTATTTTGTAATTGGTATTTGACAGGGCTGACAAAAATCAAATGTCATTTGTAACAAAATCCTTTAGAGTGGAGTCATTTTGTGTTTTCAAAATACTTTCTCCACGATTCATGAAACAGAAAAAACAGGATGGACATTGTATGATTATCTTCATAAGTCAGGGTTGAAATGTCAGTACATAAAATATCTCTCCATTTGCCATCCTTCAGCACATTTGCAATAAGCAGGTTTTAAAAGCAGCAACCTTCTGGCTGTTGTCTCACTGCCTTTTACAGACTTAGCAGACATTAGAGAGAAGAAACACTCCATATCCAAACTGTCTCTGGAAGACGTTAGGAAGAGCCTTTTGTGGGATGACAGTAGAAGTTGGACTTAGAGACCGCACTTATGTGCTGTTTGCTGCATATTGTGGAGTCGGGCATCTTCTGTGCAAAGCCACAAGCCAGGAAAGCCAGCCACTGTGCCAGCATGTTTGACCAGGTAATTAGCATCCGAAATCCAGCCTTCCGTTCCCAGAACCTCAACGACAACGCAGCGGATGAGAAAAACAGATCCCCCGCTCATTCCACAGCCCGTATTTATGCTTTTTGGGAAGCAGTTGGGGGACAAATTGCAGCACTGAAAAGTTGAAATATGCCCAAGGTTTTTGTGTGGCAGAGCTGCGGCCTACACCACCCCTGTACACAAACAGATGTGGTCCCACTCACCAGGCAATCAGCCTGTTCAAGGCCCACAGCCCCACAGCGCGGAATGTGTTGATTAAAAACGGTTTACAGATCAGCCATTCGGGTTGATGTTGTTTTTTCCCTTCATTGTTTTGGTTTGGTTAACATGGAAAGGGGAAGGGCAGGGAAATGAGTGGAGGGTGGGAGTTTGGGGGAGGGGGACAGATTTTGGAGTCAGACGATTGGCTGTCAGCGGTTTTGACAGACGTGTTGTTATCTTATGTTGTTTCTTGTTGGCTCCAGCCTTAGCTCATCGTCACGGCCAATGTTTGAATTTGGATGCTCCCCTGAGTTACAGCCAGGAATGTGCTGCTGAAAAGACAAGGGACATGTCAATCAAAAGACTGGGAAGTTGCAAATCAATAGCCTGAAATTTCCACGCTTTATCACATGGTCTTGATGTAATTTTCTCGCACTCAAAAAAGACTAAATGGTATGTGACAGCAGCAGAGCCGAATAATGGATAATTACCCTCTGTATAATCCTGTCTCATTTAAGTATATTATCCCGTCGTCTGACATAGCTCTTCTGGGCCCCTTCTTTGTACACAGTCCTTGCTTCTTAGGGAGTACAGTATCGAGTTGTGTCCAAGTCCTCAGCATCCTGATCAGGGCCCCAAAAACAACTAAGGCAGGATCTTAGCATGTCCCCTGTGGGGCAGCATGGTGATTTATCTTGATCGCCTTGGCTGCCCAGAAGTACAGAAGGGAGTGTGTCACATCATAATTCATCCCACCCCGAGCCAGTAGGGAAAATGCCAGAGAGGCAAATTCTTACTTGTTGGTCAGCCAGGAGGGCAGGGAGGCAGGCGGATGGACAGAAAGGGAACTTGAAGTTGGTGTGGCTTTACTGCCTCACCTTGAAAACAGGTTACATGGGAAGCATCCTATGGCAGTGAAGATGGATCATTTTCAAAGTCATCATTTGCAGAAAGCCCCATTCAAACTTTGTGAATTCACACTATCATGAAACTAGACTTAATTTTATTGATGCAAAAATACCCTTAGTCTTAACTAGCTTGTAAGAAGTGTCACTTGTCCCTGTCCGAAGGCAAAAGTGTTTATACCCATTTCCATTGGCCACACTCCACTGTATATGTACTCTGGTATGTACTTACTCATAGGGTTAGTCATATGCTCAACAAGCTGTGCCATGTCCAAATCACTTTTTCTCACAGCAGAGTTTAAACAATGGAACAACAGAGAGCATGTAATCACACAGTACAGTACACAGAGACAAATAGCAATTACTTAGTTGAAAGCATGTCATCTACTGACTCACATAGGCTTCCTATCCCTCTATCTATCCATACTCCTCACTAAGTATCATTCTGACATGGACAAACTCCTGGGACTTTTATTCAGCAGCAGTAAAGAATTAAGATTTTCAGCCGAATTTCTTTGCCTGTTTGCGATAGGACAACCACCCATAGTGTTCAGGTATGATGAAACTTTCTTTAAATGGCAGCCACTAATTAAGAGATAGGGCTCTCCCTCAAAGAGCTTCCCATTCAACCTCTGTGACTGAAGCCTCTGGAAAACACGCAGACTTCAAGTAACATCTTGTCAGAAAAAGGGTGGATCGACAAGGCTTCAATAATGGTACCTGCCAGACAGGGCTATTATTTGCAGCCTCCTGACAGGCAACAGCAGTAAATTTCACCTATTATCAAGACCTCATGCACACTCCTGGTCGTCTGAGTGATTTACTGCAGCTGGAGTGATGTGTGCCGACACGCTGATTTGCTATCAGCCAAGAAACAAATAACTATTGTTGATGGATATAGGTTTAAAGTCAAATGTTGCATGTTGGTTATAATGAATATGAAAATATATTCACAAAGCAAGTTCACACTTGATGTTCTGATTATATTTTTCTTTCAGCAAAGAAAGATGACGCACACTGAGAATGTTCATAACAGTTGTAGGTTGGCTCATAGCTTCATTGTCTTTTGCTGTATCTGAAATAAAAAAAAAAGAAAAATCACATACTTCTGTACTAAACACTTCATATTTTGAGTACACAAGTGCACTAAATGCGTTTACACTGCATAAAATGCACCCTCAACATTCGCCATCTTTTTGATGTAGCAGTCTTCTCAGCTTTGGACATTGCAGCCGGATACAACAAGGAGCCTGTTAGTTATACATGTGTTTTGCATTAAGTACCAGTACTGTTGTCAAATAGACACTGTCATTAATGTTTGTTTGGTCTGTAATGATATGGTACCGCAAACAATAATGCGAGTGCTAGCTAGCCAACTTGCTCCTAGCTATGGTGGCACGTTTTAATCAGCACTGACGTTGTGACATAAGTTTGGTTTATGTGTGGGTGGAGATAGCGGTCAAATGTTGGCGATAATGCTCCACTATCCATTTGCAATTCACCATTTAAAAAGAAGACAAAGAAGAAAAGGCCTTCGTCACTTCCAGTAAGTGACAAAGGCAGCAGTGTGCAATTTGATTATCCTTTTGAAATTAGTGCACCATGCAAGAAGTACATACTGTACATAGTGTACTATATTTTAGTGTACTAATGGAAGTTTACAATTTGAGACTCAATCTTTGTGTTTAAATTTGCCTTAAAGGGTGAGGCAGGTGATCATTTTATTGTCAACCAATAACATGAGACTATACTAACAGGTACTGCTTGTACAGCCAAGGCTTAATTCCTCTGTGCCACAGAGCTCCATTGCTGTCCAAACACTATAAAAAAAAAACAACAAAACATTAATGTGCCACACCGTTGTACTGGGTTACATGTTCCTTCCTGGGGCTGTCAAACAATTAATTTCTTTTATCGCGATTAATTGGTGAATTTCAGTAGTTAATTGCGATTAATCACATTTGTAATTGCATGTTTAAAATTCCATTATTTTGCATTTCTAAACAGTTTTGAAGTCCATATTAACAAGGTAAATCAATTCTTGACTCTGCATTCTTGATTGAGAATGAAATGAATGCAAAGAAAATAACCAGGCACACCATATGTTTGTATGGCTGTTCTGTGTACTGTCTGTGGCCACTGTTGTCACCTACCCTGCAATATCCTATTGCTCTGCACCTTTGTAGGTCACTAATAATATAATAGGTCAGCTAGGTCTAAACATAGTAAGTTAACCTTGTCTCACACAGGACTCAAACCCCAGTCAACTGTGTGACAGTCCTGTGTTTAACCCATGTCCTAGGCCTTTTGTGGACTGTATCGCTATACATTACCTGACTTTCTTGCAGTACTTTTGTGAGTTATTTCTTAAAAATTTACCACTTTAATCTCAGATTATATCAGAGATTGATGAGTACTTACCCTAACCATGGCCTCTTTGCCCTAATTCTAACAACTTCCTACTTTGACACATGTATAACATGTCGTAGGGATGGGCGTAAATAGCTGAATAGCTGCAGTATGGCTATTCTCACCTGGATGCAAAGATACACTCTGAATATGAAAACCATGCACTCATTAAATTTAAATTAAATGTGGTTCACATTGCCATCCATTACTTAATCATCAACCAAAGATGGAGGTAAAGAATGAATATGCTTAACAGGTCCCTGCATCCATTCAGGACACTTATTAGACTACACAGTATCATAGCTTTAGGCTTTAGCTAAATGTTGGGAATCCCGGTGTGGGATTACTTTGATGAGCTCTGAATCATCCAGTCTGATAAGAAAGAGAGCCAGCACCAGTGCCAGCTTACCCAGGTAGTCCTCCAGTGAAGCACCCCAACACTAATCTGAGGCGGCACTGCCAAGCTCTCTGTATGCTGCTCCGAGGCGGACTGAGGGAAGCGTGTTTTTGTGTATGGAGCGTCTGTTTCTTCTCACTGCTCCCCTCCCGCCCAGAACAGAGGGCTCTTTATGGTTGTTTGTAGGGGAAGACTGGGCCTGACGGCAGAAAGTTGGCCCTCAGACAAGGCCAGCAGTCTGCAGGCGCTTACTGGAAATGGAGCGAGGGCTGAGGCTCTGGGTTGGTTGGCTCGGCCTGAGTTGGGCAGGGCCGGGCCGGGTGCAGGTTGGCGTCCACACAGAGGCAGTGAATAAGAGACTGAGCAGGGAAACTCTGAAGGGAGGATGGGGGGGGGATCCTGCCAAGCATGCTTGCTGGGTTTCAGGCCCACCTTTCATAGCCACGGCCAGTAACTACAAGCTGGACCGCTTACATTCATTTCATCAGAGCCAACTGATTTAACACACTTTTCAGATGCAAAGGGAAATATTTAAGCTTCTTCTAAATGATGACTACCTTCACTACAGTATTTACTGACCTTAAGGCATCTATTTTCAGTATTAGTCTTGGTTAGCGCTCAGACCATAGATAGATACCAAATCTTGGATGTAATGCAGCCCTTCCAAAAGTCAGAGACCACTCTCTATATTTAAATGATTAACATTATTGAATCATGTTATCAGCTAGTGTGATACAGGCATTCATTACATTTTAGACTAACCATGTCTTACACCCTTTTCTTGTGCATGCAGTTGTTGCTGCCAAGAATCAAAACCAAACATATAAACACTCATGTGTTCACCACAGGCATCGAGCTGCTTAACCATCAGCTTTGACAGCCTTAGTTCTCAGGCGCTCATAAAGGCAGCTATTCTGTTATTTTAATTGCATTGTATTGATGTGTGCGAGTGCCACTGTGGTTATATTTTCTACAAAAGAATCCCTCCTTATTATGAGGCAAATTGAAGCGGAGCAAGTACTGTTTAATCTTTGACACATTCCAACAGGGCCAGCATAAAGTCCCTTCATTCTCTTAATTCAAAACACAAAGTAAGCGTGGGAGCAGAGTGACTGAAGAATATAAACATTTTGAATAAAAATGTTGACAGTAAAGTAACCTCTAACCTGAATTTTATTTTGAAAAGAGGCCACAATGCCTAACATTTTAGTCATCTGTTAATCAGGCTTGTTGTGTAAGGCCCTCCTCTACTCCTCTGACAGATTACAGTGAGTCATCGCCCTTTTCTTGTCTTCCTCCTTTTTTCTTAAGAGAGATTCCCGTATGAAAATGTAATATATGGCATATATGCTCCTATGTCAAGAGTGATTTGGCCATATATGTTACCTAAGGTGATTATTATTGCATACATACATCCCCCTGGGTATATGAAGATATAAGCTTATAACATACCCATTGTAAAATGTGTGTATGTACATCTTTTAAAAATATCTATATAATGAATTTTTATACAATATATATGTTAATTTAATTCATGTTTAATTTATAAATGCAAATTTATGAAAAAAGCATGCTAACAAAAATTCTTATATACCTATATATTTTTCTTATTCATTTTTGACACACGTCTATCATTTATATTTACATATATGATAATCTATATGATGAATTTTACACTGTATTATATGTTATGACCACTTATGTTAATGATATATATATATATTTACTTTATGTATGCAAGTTTAAGTAAACACCATATACAAAAATGCTGTATGCTTATATTAATATATATGCATATATTAGAAATCTATGAGATTAATTTTTGTATGGTATTATATGTTGTGATCATATATGTTAACAATTTATAAACTAACATAATTTAATTTAAACACGCAAGTTCATGAAAACAACAGATAACCAAACATTCTGTAACCCTCTATGGTTTCTTATTATTTTTTTTACATACATATATTTATGCATATAAATATAAATACTTTTATATTTACATATGTAATATCAAAATGTATAAATGGACTATGGGCTGGATACATGTACATAATGTCTTTGTCAGCAATATAAATATATATATGATCATATATAAAAAATCTATATGATTCATTTTTGTGCAGTATTATGATCATGTGATCATACACGTCAATGCTATATAATCTAACATTCTTTATGCCTTTATGTTTTCTTATTCGTTCTTATTCGTTCTTATTGTATATCTTTTACAAGATATATAATAGGAATAACTTCTTCTTCTTCTTCTTACTACTTATTCTTATTCTTATACATGTATACATGTATACAGTTTTATATAAAAACAATAGCCAGTGGGTCCTGGGTTTACTATCTGAATTTGACATTATGCAAATTTGTCATTTATTCATTTTCTAGCTTATTTTACATCATTTTGAAATATCATTTAGGCATTGTTTTCTGGGCACACTTTTTTGTAGCTAGGTATGACACTGTTACCTACCTGTCTGCTCTACCAGAGAGCACTTCCAACTAAAAGCCTACTTGATTCTGAATCCATGCAGCAGTGTGGGCTGACAATTTATTAGTTACTATTAAAACAGCAAGATAACCATACTCAGTCATTCAGCCTTTCCTCTGTTAGTCATCGTTCCTCCCGCTTAAGAGTCTGAGAGCTGAATTTCTACCAGGTGTTCTTACCACACACTGAGAGAGCGGCTGGTCTCTTATCAGAGTAGAAGCACACTAGGTCGACATAAGTACTAGTGCCCCTTCAAAGGGTTGTGCCACTGCCAGCGGCCAGCAGACATTTTTATCTAGAGTTCAGCCCCCCTGAGCTATTGAGAATTACAACACCTACTTGTCTGTGTTTCTGGGAGCAGAGCCACCAATTACCTGTCAGAGATGACACGTTTACTGTATAGCCTGATGTGACCGGCAGGCTGTCGGAGAACCTCTGACTTTTCTTGTCAAAGGTGGCTATAGGCACCTACTGAAGGTTTTGAGCATCCGGTTGCACTCTTTTATCATACACCATGTAATACCTGATGTGAGAGACCCTGTAGTTTTGCCCACCCAAACAGATACACTTCCTGGTAGCCTCGCAGTTGAAAGCAATTGGTCTCGACTTGTCTATAGCTCTAGGGCTTAATAGGAGAAGGCGAACAAAAGGGGATTATTATGTATTAGCTGTGGGACTGGGGAGGGGAAAGGGTGTAAGTGGATTGAGACTGCAGACACTTTTGTGGAATCACAGAAGTTAGGGCTTGTCTATGAACATACCAATGAAGATCACTCACGATAATAACTGAGCACAATACAAGTAATCAAATGAACACAGGAGGTCTCCACTCTCTCTATCTTCTACTATCTGTTTTTTGTCTTTCGAATTTACATCCTCATTGAACACCCCATCCTCCTGCCATCTCCTCTTTTTCCATCTGTCTCTGTATCACCTATTTATATTGGTCTAATTCATACTCTCTTTTCGCAGACCTCCAGGACTGACGGGCAGTCCAGTCATCTCAGATATTTCCCTGATCCGTCTGTCACCCCACGCAGCGCCAGGGACGGGTGAGTCACCGTTCAGCCCTCCGCATCCTTACGTCAGCCCTCACATGGAGCACTACCTACGCTCGGTACATGGCAGCCCCACCCTCTCCATGATCTCAGCGGCCCGAGGGCTGAGCCCTGCTGAAGGTAAGATTTACCCCACATACAGGCATTGTACTTACATATTGCAGGTAAAATGTATCTAATATCTACAGATTTTGGCTCAATTCCAATAAAGCCCTTGCCCCTTCCACTTAGCCCATAACCCTCTGTTTTGCACCTTCATGTCTAGGGATATTGTGTCCTGATTCTTGTTGGCACAGAGGGGAAGAGCAAAGTGTTGGGGCTTTAAATAGAAGTTTTTTTTCAGAGGTGCACTCCAGGCCGAGTGCTATGAGAAATCACTGGCAAAAATGGCTGCACGAGCCACAAGTAACGGCCTATTTCCACCAGATGCGTGTTGCGTCTCCGCTCCGGCACGGCAGTGGAGCCGATAGGATTCAATTCTAGTCAATGTGTGTGTTTCCACCGGCTGCAGCTGTGCTGCGTTCCGGCTCCGTCTCAGCTCCGGCAGTCTGGAGCCCTCCACAACAGATACGCAGGACTTCTATTTTTGCCGGACGCCGGAGCACTATGCAGCAATTCAGCATAGAGCAGATCGTGCGGGGCAGGAAGTCATGCGCAGAAACAAAATAAAACATCCGGTTAATTTTCAAAATAAAATAGAAAGTGTTCACGGCGGATCATATTTCCCTGCACTACACCTTGAAAACTACATAATGGGCAGAGGCAGGCCTGAAGTCAACACCCCGCTGACACCATGGGCGAGGAGATATTAATCATGGCAGTGCACCGAGATGTCTTCCGGTGGAGCTGCACCGCTCAGCACAGCAAATGCAGCCGGTGGGTATTGACGGACGGCGGAGCACGCAGCGGATAACCAGCGCTGCCGTTCCACAACGGACGTGCATCCAGTGGAAATCTGGCCTAAGACCCACAAATGTGTTTGCTAATAAAGATTTAAAGATTGTGATAACCATCGTATTAGGCCTATTGTAGTTTAATGTCATGTCAACTCATTGCAGTCCCTTTCTTTCTAACAAGCATAACAAATAAATGCTAGTACTATGTCTCGGTAGCTCACCAGCTAGCTAGCTAACTTTACTTTGTTATTGCTGATATGTCCTTTACAGTACCAAATTTTGACATAATTACTTTCGCCCCTTTAATGGTAAATGATGCCTGAATTTTAATTAGGTCCAGTAGCAAAGTTGCTGCTCTTGTTACCGCTCCTCTACTGCTAACATTAGCCTACAGAGCCATGTATAACATTTTAATTCGATGACTTGTTTGAGCGATTGACAGCATGAAGCTTAAGTTGTGAACAAATTGCAAGCATCCACGCTCTTCTGTCTCCAACAGATTGATGGTAAATGCCAAGGGCGTAGAAAATTTATAAATAGAATTAGGAATAGTAGTGGTGACATTGCTGTGGAAATTAATCGCAAAGTTAATTTTATGCCCAATATATTTTCTCTCAGTCAGTTATGATCTCTCCTCACCTGTGAAGACCCAGCATGATCATCCTTGCTGGCGTCTGGTCCACTGTCTCCTCCCTGACCCTGCTCTTTATATTGTGGCAATAAAGATTAAAAAATATGTGCAAGCAATAGTGAGCACAAGTTCTGCGCAGAAATTAAGGAGGAGTGGGTTTATTCCTAGCATGAAACTAGCTAGCAAACGATTCAATATAGGTAACAATAACATTAGTTTTCTTGTTAACTAGCTTAACTTGATATATTGGCATCTATTAATTAGTCATCATTTAGCTAACATTATCTACATGCAGCAGCATTACATGACGATACTGATGACATATCAGGGACTTGAAGGGTCTACTACTTGTAACTTTGTTCAGAGGAGCAAAGGGGCACTCGAAAATTAGGGGTAAGGGCTGTAATAAGACATGGAATTGGGCGCTAATACCACAGCAAAAGAAAAAGACATCGCATTACTTTGTCTTACAGAATAACCTCAACCACAATAACATTATAAAGCAGTCTGACCATCAGTTCACAACACAAAGTTATGTGACAGTTTTTACACAGGGCTTCTGATATGTATGTTTAGGCCTTCTCCTGTATAAACCATCATTGCTGGTTTTAAAGACAATTTTAAGGCAATTTTATTAGCGCTGCTTCTCTTTATATATTTATTTTTTTAAACCCATTGTATTTTAGCTCTTTGCTCTACATCAATGGTTCCCAACTAGTGGGTCATGGTCCAAAAGTGGGTTGCAGGTCCATTCTGAATGGATGGCAAGTGACTTGTAAACATGTCAAGTTTATACAAAACACATTTTATTTTTAAGTATAGTGAATTTCTGGCACAGAGGTTTTATTCTGAAGTGCCGTTTCCTGCTGTAGAGTGAGTGACTTACTGAGAGGTATTTGACAGAGACAGCAAACTAGCTTGAGGACATGGCAAATGCAAGTGTGATGCTGAATTTATTAATGTGTGCTCCTTGAACCAATGGCTTAGGGGAAGTCTGGACCCCATGGCTGGACCAGTTGGGAACAAATGCTCTACATTACACTTGCACTACCCACTATAAATGGCTTTTAATTTGTTGGTTTGCAAACACTGTGAAAGTGTCTTACCTCATTCTACTGGGCTCCGTTGTCTGGTGAATTTCTAGAATCATCCTCTTATGTTAACAACACTAGCCTGCAAACACATTTACACTGTAGATTGGACAAATAATACACACACTTGTGTAAGAAGTATTTACTACATTTAATTACCTATGGCAAGAGTTGCAATTAAATTTGAGAAAGACATACAGATACTTCTTACATGCTGTCATTCACTTGTGCTCATACAGATGCTCTAATATATGAATAACTTCCAATGCCCAGGCACACATGTTCATCCATAAACACTCTCATACCATAACACTCAGCCTTAGTCGTCTTATGATGTATGCAATGTAAATAATATGACGAATAAACTGCAAGTGATGTGGAAAGTCTTTCAGATGGCAGCTATTCTGCAGCTGCTTAGACCAGTTAACATTAAGGAGGTGAGATTAGAGTTGAGCGGGTTCAGAATTTATGTATCCTGTTCACTATAAACCAACTCTGTCTGCTTGGCTGCAGCTCACCACATACCCGCTGTAGTTTACACAGTTGATTATTTAACCGACAGTGATAATTAGTCTTGCACCTTATACATTCCCCTACATGAGGTACTGAAACACACCTTTCATCAAGCATGTTATGGTTTTTTTGCATGTGTGTGCATGCTGGTGATTTGCGGGTGTATCAGGAATATGTTTGTGGTACGAGCAACTTTCCTGCTCATTTGTATATATGTTTGTGGCAGGAGAAACCATGGAAATTAGCACAGGAAAAAAAACATGCGGCGCCCCCTGAAATATTGTATTCACACGATGACAGCCCTGTCCTCGCTACCCCTGTTCAAACAACAGGTTGGAGAAGTGAGGAGCCACAGGCCTGCATACAGCATCAATAAATCACCAAGCACACGCTGCTGGCAAGTAATGCCTCCCCGCCTTTCAAGAGAAGCAACGCGGAAGAGATGCTGTCACTGATAAAGCGGCAGGGAAGTATGGCACCAAATGGAGGGCACTCTGCTGCTCTGCAGAACATAAATAAAGTCTGTGGAACCATGGAGTTCAGTGGAGCATGTGTAAACCTCTGATATGGATACCTGAGTGTCAGGCATCTTTTTATGGTTCTTTGTGAAACTCTGATGGCTTAAGGTATACTCAGAGGTGGAAAGCATACTTGAATATTGTACTCAAGTAAAAATACAGTTACTTTAAAGAGATTTTACTCAAGTGAAAGTAAAAAGTAGGTCAGTTAATATGTACTCTTTATTATGATATATGTTACTACTGTTAAATTAAAACACATCTTTAGGCTTCAATATAAATTGCATTAAATGTCAACCTATACACTATTGGAACAATGTCAGCAACATGAGCCATTACATCCAGTCCAACAGTTAATTCCTCAGTGCGACTCTTGTATTGTGCCTGTTCTGTGGCAACTTTTAAGAGCACAGAGGCAGGCTGCAACCTTAACAAGCACTGTATTGTAGCATATTTACCTAAAATCCTGAGTGCAGAGTTGATCTTCTTTGAAGTGCTGTTTTTTAAGTATGTAGGCCTAAAATATTGTCAATGAGACAGATGTAAAACACAGCCCTGCACCAAAACTTCCTCTCCATATTAATCACAGACTGATATTTACAGAAGAAAAGATGGATGTCTGTTGGCTGTGATTGGTGGTCCTCCTCACATGACATGAGGTGTGCGCGGCAGGGCCCTGAAAAATAGGTGATGGGAAACTTGTACATGTCGCCACAACGTCGCCCTGGCATTTGAGTGTGCCTGCCATGCACCTATATTGATTTACTGGTGCAAAAAACCTAGCATATTTTGATGCCAGTCACTGTAGTTAGACTGGGCTTTGAAGTCAGTTTTCTTAGTGGTCAAACAATGGAATTATACCTTATTGGTCCATCACGTGATGCCCTGCAACCCAAAAAGACTTTTTTCCATTGATTTACATGGGAAAAGAGATATCTACAAATTAGTGGAGAAATTTTTTTTCCGTCAAAACCCCTGTAAAATGACTTGTTCCACTACAGGAATTTAATCCATTGGGTCCAATAACATCTAGTAACTCTAAAAGAGCTGCAAGATTGAATTTTGTTATCCCCATTCAAGTCAACAGAGCGCCAAAGCAGAAGTTAGCTGGCTCAGCTGTAGTGTGTCTGCTCTATGAGCTGTACAATGCAGAAGCAGTGCCAATCATCCGAGTGATTTTAAACACCACTTTGTGCACCACTGAGCAGCTTTCATAAGAATGAATGGGGCCTCACCACTAATGCTGTATGCAGGTCTCTTACGACATCCATGATTCAAATGGTTGAGTTATGTACAAGGGGGATGAACAGGGAAATTAGCTATAGAGACCATTTTTTGTACCAACATTTTACTTCAATGTAATAATAGCACTATATAGTACCCTGAAAAATTCCCCAAAATCAAAACAAAAAAGTACACTACTCACTCTACTAACACACATCTAACAAAGCCATTTTGTAGAAAATGACATTGCGATACCATACCTCAAAATGATGATTAATATATGTCCAGAATTTCTTCTTCTCCAGAGTAAACTGATAAATGTGTCTTAAGTTTGGGGTAATGAGTAACTTTTTGTCTGATTTAATTGGCACCAGTGGAGGTGTAGCTGCTATGTCTCATCCTCTGTGTTCATAAGTGAGGTCACACACGCACAAACACTCAGACACAAAATGCTACTCTGCAGAGGTGGTAACGTGATCTGGCAGCCATGGAGAAACCAAAGGAATATGCTCGGGTCGCTGCTGCTGGAGCACAAACACACTGCCTGTGCACTGTTGCCACAGCCATGGCCTAATAGGTTCTGATAGATCCAGATTTTTGGGTTTATGCGTGTGCTTATGTGTATGTGTCTGTGTACACAGGGTGGGGGGAGGTTGTGGTTTTTCTCCCCCAATATCCCACTTGGCCCCCACCCAGTGATCCCAACCCCCATTTCCCCCAGTTTCCACTAGCATGCATATTAATCCACCATCAGCCCACACCCCTGTCCTCTCCACACACCCCTACCCACTGAGAAAGGAAGGGTGTGGGGGCAGGAAATGGAGTAAGGGGGGACACAGGCACAGTTAGATGTAGGAAAGAGGAAAACCAATCCATCTCTCACTCTTATAGTTCCTGACACTTTTAAATGTGGCTTTACTGGGTGCAGGTGTTAACACATTTTACATCAATATTACCTTTGCACATGCAGCGTTTAAGGCTTCCTCAGCATTATGTCTGTGCATCTGCGTGCACCTGCACTCTGTGTATGACTTCAGCTTGTCAAACTTAGTGCATACACAACACCAGAGGAGTGCAGGAATGTGGTATTCCTTCCCTCTGTAGCCCCCCTCTCTGCCTGCCCCATCCCTCCCTCTGCTTCCTTTACTCCCTAGAGATATTTTCCCATAACCCAGCAAGCCTCAAAGACATCAGACATCTTTTATCAAAAGCCTTGTGCCCCGGGGCATGCACGCAAGCACAAATCTTCAAATCTGTAAAGCAGATCACTCGTCTCCTCCATTGAGTCCTTTTCGCAGCCTTTCTGTTCTTGTCTTTGTTTTGTCATTCTGTTGAGGGCTCTGTCAAATGACAAAATTTACATGTATTTTGCTCAGCACCGCTGACTTGTCAATATGTGTTTGATTGTACCATAGGACAAGTAGGCAATAAAGTTATTCCCCTTTTATTTTTATTACAAGTTGGGAAAAAAGCTCTCTCTTAAATCTCTTATTTGTTCATTCAATTTCTACTGCAGTGACCCATGAACACCTGAAGGACCGTGCCTTGTTCAGTCTTCCCCCTCCACCACCAGGGGCCAACCCCACAGAGTACTACCACCTGATGGCCAGTGCCAGCCAGCGAAGTCCCTACGGTGACCTGCTGATGCAGAGCAGTGCAGCAGCGGCCGCAGCAGCAGCAGCAGCAGCAGCAGCTCATCTACCAGATTACATCAGCCCTGTGGATGGTGAGGATTAGACAGTACAGTCCAGCATAAAAGTACATTTTAAGTTACAACTTGCTAATAATAACATTACAATTTCACTATATGAGGCTATATAAGATTGTAAAACTGTTGCATTTTGATAGCATTTCATTAAATCATTCAGTTATAAATTTCTTATTTGAGTTTTAACAAATCTGTTCAGATTTCTTTTCAAGTTCACATTTTTCTCCTAATTACTGAAAGATTCCAACTTATGAAATCAGCAAGACTGTTTCACTTTAAGACATAACACTCTGTTGCTCTTGTTGAAATACAATGAACCACAGCCCACTCACCAAACCGATATCAGAGAACTGGCAGCACTGAGATCCCCCTGCTGCATCGTCTCATATATTCATGTCTCGGTCAGAAAGTTGCACAGGGACACACCAAACCAATGGCCAACAAGTGTACACATTCTGTGTCTGCACGAGAGGACACACCCCTCCACACCAGCAGACAGCGGTTGTCTGTCATCATCATTACAAAGGGACCAAGAATGTCTTGACACCAGTTAGCCAGTTAGCAGATTAGCAACACAATCCAATGTTGAAAGAACGGACCACATTTACCGTGCACCAATGAACAATAATACAACCCACCAGGAATTTTTTCTGCTAAAGAGCTCAATGGCTAAAAAAATCCCACCTTACCTTATATAATACATATTACCTCATATAACAAGCTCCCTCCCTCTCAACTTTAAGTCTTTGTTTACGTGTCTCACTTCCATTTCTCTTCTCGTGCGCTGAGCTGAACCACCAGTCAGACTGATTTCATCCACTCATGGGCTCCACTGTGCCAACGCTGGGAAAAAAAGGCCTCATGCGGGACACAAAGCACACCGACAAGGTGGAAGACACTCACCAAAAGTCCAACTTTGACTGACGGCCAACCGTTGGCTCGGTGTGTCTGGGCCTATAGTTGTCAAGGGGTGTTTGTGGGTGGAGATTCTTCTTCCAATATACCCCATTTGGAGAGTTGCTTGTGGCCTTTTGGCAAGTTACTTAAGAGGTCACAGGGTGGTTGGCAGATTGATCCCTGGGTCCTCCTGTTGACATGGTGGGTTTGATACGATGATTTACAACTCACACTTAATGAGTAAGTGTGAGTTAATAAAATATGTGATGATGTCGTTTTTAGCTCACGGATCCTGGTGCCAGGGACACTACAGTAGAGTAAACATAGAATACTAAAGATTTGTGCCACTGAGGCATTCTCGAAAACAACTGAGATGGCAGCAGCTGATGTGGAACTCTGTTGAAGAGCTATTCTCAAATACATATTGAAGCTAAAGTATCATAGCTCATCTGTGCATGCTGTAGTCTTTTTATATTTGTCCATCGCTCGGCCCTACATCACGTCCATTGTTGCTTTGAATGGTTGCAGGTCAATCCAATTGCTTCAGGAGAAATTTTGGTCTGTGACTAAAAGTGACACAAAAGTGTGACCAGTGAAAACACCCCTTGAAATCAAAAATGAACTGAGATGTTCCAGCCTAATTTGCATTTGTGATTTGGTCAGGTAATGCCAGACTACACCTGAATTATTTGCCCATTGTAAAATAGAAGGAGGGACAGAAGATTCAAGAGATCCGTTGGCCTTGGAGCTTAGCAAATGTGGGTATTTTATAAACCTGGAACCAGATTGAAAAGAGAACTTGTAATAGAAAGCTTACTGAACATGAGATGTCAGTGTGATTTTTTCATGTCAAGAATGATTAATTATCTCTAATTTATTCCCATCCCAGTAATACTAAAGCGTACGCATGCCTTTCATCCCTGGTACAAGCCTAATAGCCAGACTTAACAGCCATCTTACCCTTTGTTCTCAGCACCAGGCATGTTGATACCATCCTCTTATTCTTCCTCTTGAGGCTTTTTCATGGAAGAGTTCCCCACATCAAAGCTACTGGAGCTCTTTAGACTTATACATAACATAGGGGCCACGGCTAGTTGAGGGTGCATAAACACTAAAAGCCCCAAGGCCAGGAACTCGCAAAAACACGTGTTACCATAGAGTCTTTTATTCTGATGGTGTTTCAGGTGTGTTTCTATTGTTATTATGAGTAACATCCAACAAATCAAATCCAGGGTAACCATAAAAAGGGCAGCATTTGGCTGTGTGAGGCAGAGGAGTTTTACCCTGAGACTTTTGAGTCTGCTCTCTCTGTGTCAGGCAGTTAAGGCAGGGATTAACCTTGTGGGCTGCATGAGCTGTCCACTTAATGGCAGGGATGAGGCAGCTTAACACTGACACACACACATACACACAGGGGCACACAAAAAAATTAACAGCCGGGCAAATAGGCAGGCAAATGCTCGCAAACTCGTACACGTGTTTGCACACAAACTCACAGAGACAGGCCTGTTCTTTCATGCCAGTTTAGAACCCCGACCCTCTATCAAGATGATGGTCAGGCACCAGAACAGACGTTTGATTTCAGTAGGGAAACGCATCCAAGAAACCTTCAGCCCTTATGAATAGGGAACAGAAAGCACACAGAGTGGAAAACTGTCCGTGAAAGTCAGCCTTTTCGATGCCTGATAATCAAATACTCCCCGTGGCACTGACGCCCGCCCTGCTCCAGGAGCACTCGCACTTTCTTTCATCCCGTCCAACCACCCACCCAGAAAAAATAACTGCCCCACTGCTTTCTACAGTGTCACACTCTCAGTAGTCACTGCACAACGCTAATGCAAGTATTCTCACGCACAGGTAGGAGAACGCAGCAGAGAGATACAAGATCCTCTGGCAATTAATCTTTTAAATGACCTCAATCACTTAGTTAAACACAGCAGTGCTGAAATCTAAGACTGAAGACCACCTCTCCTCCTCCCCCTTTTACTTTTACCTCCAACCACCTCAGTGACCGCCACTGTGCTGCCTTGCCCACAGTTGTTGGCAAGGCTGTTTGCTCAAATTGCCACAACCCCCACCTCCCTCACTCTCAACGCAGCGTCCACACTTGCTGCTTGCTCTTCGGCAGCTTTTATTTAGTGTTCTACCATGCTAGGAGTGATGTGGTCTGGTTTGGGCCACTCTGCCAGTCTGGAGGCTCGTCCATTGCGGCCTGCAGACACAGGGCCCATATTGACCAAGGCGGCCAGCTAATGGCCATCGCGGGCAGCCTCGGCCTGAATCAAAGACCTCATTCACTGCCAGAGAGTGTGGAAGGAGGAGGAGTGCCAGAGGTGGCAAATATGTGCTTCATCCCTCACCGTTAGTTTTGGAAGGCAGTGCAGATAAAACCCATATTAAAAATCAATTTATGCACTAATATTCAGAAGACCCACCGCAAAAACTGGGAGCCCTCAGTGAACCCATAGTATGGCTTCTCATCCACCTTCTCCCTCCTGCCCTTGTTTATGGATGGATGAGTGAAGTGCAAGGCATACGGTTGAACCATGAAACACTATGCTGCTGTGCAGAAGTGTGCTGGTGGAAAAGCTGTGGACACATACATCAGGGGGAGTTTATCACGACTACAAGTCTTACCGTTCCACTTGTGAATTTTAGGATTTAGGCATGCCTGGAATCAGACACTTAAACACAAGAATTTCTCTCTGTTATATGAGGACAATGACATTTAAACATCATGCTGTGCCATTACTACAGACTGCCACAGACTCTGGGGGGACTTTTCTTCATGTCCTCAGTTAAAACACACACCTACCCCACAAAATGGTTGCTTAATTGCTTGTCTTACTGTGTAAAGATCCATCAGCAGCTTGCTTTCCAAAAACTTGCAGTGTGATGGACAGGACTGCTAGACAAACACAGTGTTACCAGCGGCCGTAAAGGCCTCACTGAAACGCTTAGCTGCTTCTGTAAGTCAGTGTCAATGTCTGTGGTGTGTTTTTCACGCATTAATCATCTCCTGTCCTTATCTGACAAGAGTGGCATGGAGACTGAGATGAGCAAACTGAACTAAAACAACAAAAATACATTTTGCTCTAAAGACACTGTTAAACAAATATCATTTCAAGAAGTCATTAACTAGTGTTGTCTTCTGTCTTTTTGTCTAATAGCCTAAACCAGCAAGTGGTTTAGGGACCATTTCAGTTCTCTCTAAAACAAAAAGTTGGTTTAAATATTCTTCAGTCATGGATGAAATACATATCAGAAAAAAAGTTTGATTTCCTGCAGACTTGAAAAAACTGGTGTCAGGCATGTTCATTTGTAGAAGATCTCCATACATAGAATGAAACAAATGGAGGATTAATGCCAGGATCAGACAAAATATTCCTGCGGTGACTCTGCTTAGAGACATTGAAGACACTTTGGACTCTGGCCAATCAAAGTTTGCCATTTTTGTACCAAAGACGTTAAAAAGAGGAGAAGTCATGGCATCATATCATGCCATACCAATGGGGTACAACACACATGCAGTTAAATCTGGTCTGCACTTGCTGAAAGCTTCAATAGCTGGTGCACTATCATAGGTCATTGGGAATGATTGGTTCTTTTCACTGAGACATCCACAGTCAGCATTGGGTCAGAATATTTATGTACAAAAATAGAGCTTCAGGTGAGAATTGCAATTCTGTAATTATTGAAAAGATCTGTAATAAAAGACCATGAAACAAATACTTTATATTTGTAAATGTTCTGCTGTATATTGGCAACCATCTAATTGAGTGCACCCAAAAGTATTGTCGGGCCGAGCGCACCCAAAGAGCACCAGAGTGGACTCTGTCTCTTTATTTCTAGTGCCATCATCTGTAACCCTCTAACATCGCAGTTCCAGTTACACTGCACATAGCAAATAGCCTTGGTTTGCACATAAGTGATCTGACAGAAGGTGGCAACTTCGCTGTTTCACCTGAGAACACCATTAGCCTTTCGCTTCACCATTTCCACAATGGGAAAGATCATAGAGGAGAAATTTTGGTCAGAAGTATACTTACTCGCATCATGTTGAATGATCTTATAATCAAAGACGTACCTCTTAATGCCATTTGGGGCTAAGGATATAACATTTAAGACAAAGAACAGGAAGATATTACTTTTATAGATGCCATTTGTTTCTATCAGATAAGTCTTTCCAGCTACAGTTTAGGCAGGGCAGAAGGTAAACCTCACTCAGTTCACCATAGTAACAAAGTCAAACCTGTTGATCATGGTTTACAGTATGCTGGTCTCTGAACCCCAATACAAGTAAGACAGAGAAACAGTAATTCCAACATGAGTGAAAAGACATTTAAGTATGGTTATCATTAACATTGATACACCACCACTGCTGTAAGTATAAATAAAGTCACATTATGGTATTTCACATTGGGCGGCATTCAGAGGACTGTTTGTGTATGAGCAAGCAGGTATGTAAAGGGTGGGTGGGCAGAGAAATATCAGAGCGGCTTGCGGGAAAACGCTGAAGCTCCCACGACAAAAGCAGCGGCCAAAGTAAATGTCTGCCATCCCGAGGAGAAAGATGTTAGTGTTGATGCAGCGGAGGGAATGAGGGAGATAGATTTGTGTACTGATGTGGTGGTAAGGAGTGCGGGGGTTGGGGGGAGGGGGGAGGAGGGGACTTGGTCCCCTCAGACTGCATACACAAACACTTAACTATATGTTGGTTCATGAGCACATGGGTGGAAGTGTGTGCATAAACACACTGGCAAACACAACGGCGGCTTTAGGCTGGACACTAGGGGCTCATAGAGGATTCAGCGCGAGCCGCCTCACTAATAAAATTCACAGTGTTAGCATTAGTGAGATTTAGCAGGGAAAATAAACATTTTCCCACTACGACTGGCCTGTGGGGTGGCTAGGCTGGCTGAAGATATAGAGGCCTGGGGCCCTGCTGGCACGAACCCAAGCTGCATTGAGATGGGGGGGGGGTCTGCGTAAAGCAGTCCCCCTTGATTATGGAGGGGACTTTGCTGAGGCCTGCTTCACCCCAGACAAGGTCAAGGTGAACAAGCCAAAGACTATCCACTGAGAACAACTGCATAGGTCATAGGGTTTTTGCTTACGTAATGATTTTCTAGTGGAAGCCATTTTTGGAGGAAGTTTGAAAACTGAAGTACTCAGCTTTTTTAATTTCTACTTTTATTAAAGCTGATGATACATGGTCACCTGTAAAACCACTCTGGCTCCATACTTTAGAAATGTTGCTAATTTGACCTCCAAAGACCCCTTGAATTTTTCACCAGTTTGGTCTGGGTAAGTGGGCATGCTGTATTGTGGGTCCCTATGTGCACACAAACTTGTGCATGCATTTCCCCACAAAACCCAGAGCACTGCACCCACCCATCTCTCTGGAAAGGCTTCTCCTTCTAGCTTGTGACTGTCATCATCATCTTCACTGTTCAAATCAGGAAATTTTATGTGTGTGCATAACAAGCAGATAATCATTTTTAAAATAGCATCCATTTCATGCCCGTCCATGAAGCTGATGAGTTATAGAATGAAAGAAAGGTGAAGGACTTTGCTTCTATATGTTTGTCCTCTTTGCCATATCAGGGAAGTGCTTACGCTGCCTGCAAGGTGGTGCTCCACATGCTCGGAGTCAGGATGACACAGAGCTAGCCGCTTCTGGGGATTAGCACAACCCTCCAATTAAAGTGTTTTCATTTTCCACAAAGCCATTTCATTTAAAACAGAACAGGCAAATCCTTAAAATAATCACACACACACGTACATATTCTTCACTCCCTTCCTTTTTAATATATTTTTTTTCTTTACCGTATCGATGTGGAACGCCTGTAATTATGACTCTATATAAATCCAGATCCCACAATTACAACCAGCCCATGTTCCAGTCCCACACATAGACGCACACTCACATAAACACACACAGACACACACATGCTGTATTGCCGCATACTGCCGCGCCGCCGTGGCCTGTGCAACATCTGTTTTCTCACTCCCTGCCGGAACCTGCTCACCCTTTCAATTATAACCGCCACCTATAAAACACTCCTTTACCAAGTGGTAAGAGTTGTGTGTGCACATTTGTGTGAAATTTGTTCCAGATAAAATTAGTTTAGACCAATGAAATCCATTAGAACAACAAAAGCTAAACAAAACTAGCTTGTCTATGCTTTAGCATTAATAAAACAGACATTATAGACATTTAAATTTGTTGCTGGAGGCGTTAAGAATTCTTCTGAGCTGAGGTTGATGTATAGATTGAGGGGGTGGTTTGATGATGGAGGTGGAGGGCGGTGTTTTGGGCACAGTGCCCAGAAGGGTGAGGCAGGCGCCAGGCTACCAGGCCACCAGGCTGCGAGGCCTGTTTCCTGCTTTCTGAAGGAGAATATTAATACACGTATCTCCCATTAAATCTGTTGGCAAGACAGCAAGCTCGCCCCACTGCAAAAATAGCAAATCCTTGCAGCTGCAAGACCCGTATGCAACACGCAGCTTATCAGAATGAACTCTTCATTCATGACGATCCATGTTTCCAAGTGGAGAATTGCCTGCCTCTGAGGTTTTTTTTTTACTGTCCCTCCCCTTCTGCCCTCCTCCTTTGCTCCACCCCTATTTTTCTATGTAGTTAACCAACGATGACACATTTATTTATTAGCCCTATAGAAGCACATTCCTGGGGACTGTTTGTTGCCTTTGCCAGCTCTTTCATACACATCTCTATCATCTCCGCCAGTTTTTTTTTTTCAAGCCCCATATACTACTGTCGTCTGCCGTCTACTGTCCCTAGGGCCTTTTAACTAAGTGCATATGCCTCTGCTTTACGACTCGCCACCTCCAAACATAATAGTTTTGGAAGTAAGATCCTGGTTTATGGCTGTAGGTCTGGCACGGTGATTACAGTGGTGCCTGGATTCATTTCGCTTGAGGGCTTGTGAGTTTCACCAGCAAAGAGTCGGGGATTGGCTACATATTGACAGCAGTGAAGTTGACGTGCAGCAAATGTGTGCTTAGGTGAGTTGTGATGGGCCTATTATGAGTTTCCTGCGTCTCGCGCCTCTGATGATGTCTGCTGTAAGACCTAATTACATGTGTGCACAGCAACACACATCGCCAGTTCTGCTCTCTGTCCCTCACACTGTGAAGCAGCACCTGTTGGTCCCAAGCAAGTGATCTGTCTCTGTCTCTATAGGAGTGGGAGCCACATGCCCCAGACATTAAAAAGAAATAAATACACACAAATGATGGACTATCAGTTTGTATGGAAAAATAAATAGCCCACTCTCTTGTTCGTGGGAAAGTGGTTTCCCCCATCATTTTCTTTTGCTCTTTTCTATGAGAATAAGAAAATAGTGCAACAGCTAGGTCTAGCGGAAGGCCGTGAACCCTACCTTTGTGAGTCAGCCTTGTTCTTTTTTAATGGTATTCTGAGATCAATTTGTTTAAATTGCCTCCATTTAACTTGCCCAAGTACAGCGCTCTGAAAGAGATTGCTATCAGGGTAATTACTGAGAATGATTGGGGGCGATTCATTATGCATAAGAGGATGCGAATGTTAAATAGGGGAGCTGTGTGTGAGAGAGATGCAGGAGATAGAGTGTAGCTTAGCATGGCTGTGACCTCCACTAGAATGCTCAGGGCTGAATGTTTCTTCAAACATGGTCCAGGGTAACTGCTGGTTTCTATTGAGGCCAGGCAGAGATTTCGTGGAAGTACAAGGTATAAACACATCAGTACTCCACTCTGGTGACTCTGAGCTATGCGAGCAGTGTCTGAAATGCTCTTAATACTCATATACATTTTTTAGCAAGCTGTTGATTTTTTTTTAAAAGCTCTCCATTAGGAATGCATGATAATATCAGCACATCATCAGTATCGGCAGATATTGGCTTTAAAATGAAGTTTCAGAATGCACAATTGCACAATGAATGAATATTATATACATTGAAAAGCAATTTATATCATGTCTCCATCTGCCGGTGAGCCATCATGATAAGAGTAAGCATGCATAATATGATGCTAATTCCAATACAGAAGAGACCTGATGATCACTAAACTTAGGTAGAGAAAAAAAGTGGATATATCAGTAATGGTTATCTGCCAAATAAGTTGTTATATATTGGCATATCAGATAAAATCTGCAAAAACTCCAAAATCTTGCATCCCTAGTCTCCATTGAGGTAGCAATGGTCAACTGACCTTGCCTATTTTGCATCTCTTTGTGTCTGTGTCCAGTGTCACGTTTCTCCAGCCCACGGCTAACACCCCGACTGAGCAGGAAGAGGGCGCTGTCTATTTCCCCACTGTCAGATGCCAGCATTGACCTGCAGACCATGATCCGCACCTCACCCAATTCCCTGGTGGCCTACATCAACAACTCCCGCTCCAGCTCAGCTGCCAGCAGCTCCTATGGACACCTTTCAGTCGGAGGGATCAGGTAGTTTCAGACGCTCCTTTGTGCTCACCGCCATCAGACTGTACAGCAGTTTGGCTTAAGCTACATCCAGCTTGGCTTAAAGCAGCTGTGGGGAACTTTTCGTTTTCATTGATTATAGCGTCCCTTTGGTCAAAGCGGTATGACACCCACAGCCTGGTGGTGTAAAATCTCGACTGCGACTGGCAATTACCGCATGCATTTGTTTTGGAGAGCAAGAGGATTAACTAACGTCAGGTCAGTCCAAGTAATTAGTGGAAACAGCAAAATTACTCAGTAAATTCTCCTGCTGTGTTTCTGTTCTGATCTAATCCTAACACAGCAAAGCTGTTACCTGCAGCCTTCGCTTGCAAAGCTAACACTACTAACGTTAGGTCAGTCCAAGTAATTAGTGGAAACATGCTAACGTTACACAGGTTAGTAGTAAAGTAAGACCTGTTCATAAATGTTCTGGTGCAGCTCTGAATTTCTTATAAACTGAGGACAACTGCCTGCTGTGTATTTGTGTTCATGGTTACAGTCACAGATAATTTTGTGGCATTTGTTGTACTAGACAAAAGCGGTTCACATCAGCTAATGTTACATTTAGCTTGCTTATAACTTCCATGTCGTCATATATTGAAGTGAAACAACATCTAACAAGTTGCGGTATATTCTCTAAATAAAAACAAAAATTGCATACCTGTCGATTAGGAAAAGGGCCAACCCGGGATCAGTTTTAAAACCTTTCAGTTCTCTTAGCTCTCTCCACTTGGTGAATGCCTGACTGAGGTTTACACGAGTCCTATCACTGTCCCGTTTGGCCTTCTTCTGTTCTTTTTCTTTTAGATGGTGCTCCTTCGTTATCCGCCATGACATGGAAAGTACAACCAAGTCCTTATAGATATATCTCTGGTAAAACTGTTATGTGTTCAGCAATGCCCGTTGCGTACCGCTTACTCGAAGAACACTCTCTGTAAACACGGCTCCTTCTTCTGTGGTTTAATGGCTGCGGGCCGCTGCAGGTGAGCAGAATCACTTACACCTCGGGTGCTGTATACTGGTTTGCTGACTTCCGCTGTCCGTCCGACCCGCACGAGGCTACGCTAAATAACCATATAGAGAAAGGCTTTTTTGTCGTTGTTGGGTTCAAATAAATATGTGGATCTTCAAGGGGGGGTGATACGAACTAGGGACAGTTTTATTAATGGTAAAAAGTTCCGCACAGCCGCTTTAAGCTACATCCAGCTAGGATCTGACTTATTTGCATCTGATCAATATGACACTTTATCTGCCACCTGTCACTTTATTTTATTCAACACTTGGTCTGCCATTTTTAGTCACTTTATTCATCTTGATATAGCAATTTTATTTTATCTTTTTATTTATATATTATTATTTTTTATTTTGATTTTTTGATTTTTTTATCTTATTTTTATCTTGTTAATGTCTTTTTGTTTTTGTCTTGTACTGCTGTGATATTTGAATTTCCCCTCTGGGGGATCAATAACGTATATCTTTGACAGTTCAGTTTTAGCACATTTCACAGGTATACACAATTGAGCATACATAGTGGTTGAGCCAATATCTGCAACCACTATCTCTCTGTGATACAGTAGATGAAAGAAGCATGGTCTGCAAGAATTTTTGATAGAATGTAATGAAGCCAAATTACTAGATATCTAGTTTCAATAACTGTCTTTTACTGAAATCGAATGACGCATATTTACCACTGACAATAATTAATGGTCAGGGGTAGTACTTCAAAAAGTACAACTTTTTAAGGTACTACCCTTTTTGTATCCAAGGGTATCAAGTACAGCCAAAACCCTTTAGGGTGACGGTCACATTTGAAGCAGCTGTTAATATTTGAAGCAGCTGTTAATATTCACACACTCATTAAAAACCATGGAAATGATAAATTCAATTCAAGGTTCACATTTTTTGAAACCCAACTGGCAGCCAGCAAGCAGAAAAACAAATGCACTATTTACTCCTCTTTGAGTCATTTTGCTTAAAACTACAGTGCCCAACTGTTTTGGGAAATGGCTCAGATTTACTTCCTCAGTAAAAACAAATGGACTTAAGGCTGAGTGCCACAGACAAGGTAGAAGAGTCACAGGATTGACTAATGCATGGAAGACTATGCAGACTAATGCAGACTATGTTTTGGACAGTAGGGGAGCTGTTGAATAAGACCAGCCTTACCCTATAATTATTAGCATAAAAGTCAGTATGCTATTAGTTTGTACTGCTAGGTCATACTACATGCTACAAGCATCCTCCTAGCGTGCAATGACCATGCTAGTAGTGGCCTACCCAGCATCGCTTGGCAGTGAGGGCCTATATGACACAAACAGGACATTTTGGTGCAAATCAGTTGGACTTAATTCAAATGCTTCCAGTGTGGGTTTCTTCTTTAAATATAAGCCACTAGACAAAAGTCTCCATTCATGTTTTCCATACCTTTTCTCTTCCCTCTGATTCAGTCCCTCGTTCAGCTTCCCTCACCCCATCAACCCTGTGGCATACCAGCAGCTGTTGTCCCAGCAGAGGAGTCTCAATGCCTTCGGCCACACACCTCCTCTCATTCAACCATCGCCATCCTCTTTCTCTGCTCGCCAACACCCCCTCACGGCTTCACCTATGTCCACCTCCCACAACAGCTCCAACTCTGAGGCAAACCAGGTAGGAATGGAAGGGTTTATACCTTTGAATGTTACACTTCTATCCTATTAGATGTTCACAGATTTAAGGGCATTTACACTTTCTCTGTCAGTCTTTCTTACTTTAGATCATGTTTGGATGTGTAACTTCCTACAAGATAGATTGCAGCTTTCTCAAAGAATTTCTGTTAAAAAAACAGATTATTTTTCACTATCATGTAATATGTTTCTGATCATCATGTGAACAGTTGTAAGGTTTATGAATGTCAATAGAGCCAAACGTACAATTGCCAGTGTTGATGTTACAGTTTTAGTTTACTAGAGACAACTCTTGTAATTTTTGTACTCCGTGGCAATTTTTCATAGCCTGATAATCAGAGTGAATTTCCATTTTATTTAGCTCTCCTTTTCAGTCTCACATGATATTCTTGGTAGCCAATCTCTGTTTGGGAGGGTGGTTATTATCATCAGGTGTGAATACATGAGTATATGTAATATGTTTGTCCACAGCAGATCTCACATACTACTGAACCAATTAGCCTAACATTTTTTGCGCACATTTACAGCTATATGCTCAAGGACCTCTCAGTGTTGTGGTGATTCACAATTGTTAAAACCTGTACTGACTGTTTTACACAGTCATAAACAAAATCATGTAGCAAATGGATAGAGTGAGAGACATTTCTGGAAATCAGCTCAGCTAAAAGCAACAAGCCTTAGCATCTGATGAAGGCCACATTTAGGCCTTCATCATGGCCCAAAAACTGACATCTGTAAAAAAGTTTGGTGTCTTTGAACTGGAGCTTCTGCAGAATAATTCTATAACCGATGTGTTGTGATCTACTTAAACTGGGCACTTTATAAGATGAAAAAACAAAAACTTTTTAGTTATCTTCGCACCATCTTGACAGTAAGGAAGCCTGGAGGGAATATTCTACAGCTGTGCTGCGTGCATTGTGTAGAGCAGTGGTTGCCAACGGATGGGTCACTGTCCAAAAGTGGGTTGCAGGCCCATTCTGAATGGACCACAGGTGACTCGCAATTCTGTCAAGTTTGTAAAAAAAACACTTTATTTTTAACTGCAGTTAATTTCTGCCACAGAGCTTTTATTTTAAGTTCTGTTTCCTGATGTAGTGTGAGTGACTAATGGACAGCTACTGGACAGTGAAAGCTAGCTCAACAACATGGCCAAATGCAAATATGTTGCTGAATGTATTCAATGATGTGGACCTTGAACTAATAACTAAGGAGAAATCTGGACCTCATAGTTGGACCAGTTAAGAACTACTGGGCTAGAGTGGTCACGATCAACTCCAGCAGCCACAGTCTGAACGAGGTCGCCTGGCGAAGATCTGCACTCTGCTGAGTGCACTTTTCTACTTTTGTTTTGTATAAGGGAATGCTGAAGCTGTGGGCTGCATGGAGGAGTTAACCTAATGTTTTTCATTGCAATTGAATAAATAATCAATAATGATCTAAATTTTTTAGACTATAAATCTAATCTAAATTTACAAGTTGTCACAAATGATGTCTTTTTTGCACATTGTCTCAGGTCAGAAATATGCAGGAGGCTCCCTCCCAGTTCCATCTGTCTTACTTCCTACTGTCTCCTCTGTCGCTTTTTATCAGCCCACTGTATACACCACAGTGTAATGTAATGTAAACTTCCCACTCAGTGAATCACTCCACCTCACACGGCTATCAGCTGCCTCCAGCTCTGTTTCAGCACCATGTCTGCTGACACACACTATCCAAGAATACGTGTATATTTGCACCTTTTTGCATACACTCACATACACACACACATGCAAATACACCCACACAAACCAAGCACGCCACCATTCATGCACATACAAAAACACACATTCAGCTTTATTTCAGCAGTGATCAGAACCATATTTCCCTCTTGGTTTTCAGCCAACAGAATGAATCATCGAGGCCCCCAGAAATGCCGAACTGCACTGTAGCGTCTGGGTGGGATTAGGAGACCCCTTCCAATATTGGACTCCTTCCAATGAACTTCAGTTTGCACACACACACAATAATTTATCAGCTGTTTTACATTTTATATCTTTCCTTTCTTTTCGTCTCCATTAGCGCTTTAACAGGCCTTGTGTGTCTTTGTCTTTCTGTCATCTTAAGAATCTGTTGGCAGATCAAAGTCCCCTTCTTCCCCAGAACCCTGCTGCCTTCCCCCTCTGTACCGAGGGCAATAACTCCTCTTCTTTCATATTTCCTTGTGGCTTTGGCGATCATAGAGCAAGTCTAAACTGTTTAGTCTCGGCGGCGGGTCCTAGTCTGACTTATAGGCCGCTGTGCCTGGTGCAACAAGGACTCCACACATCTCTTTGCAACAGATTGTCAAGCCAAAAACAATTGCATGGTATCACTTTGAATCAGTTATCTGATTCCCCTCTGTGGTGACTGTGTGGATTCTGGTGGTTTAATAAACTGAATGGATGGTTCAGTTAACAGGAGAATGAGTAGGAGGGCTAATGGATGGACGGAAGGATACAGGCTGGTATGTGTTAGGATTAATGGAATGATTCACTGATAGATTATGAATGAGTGGGTTGTTGGGTCAGTGGATGAGTGTCAGCATAACTGGAGAGAAGTTTAAAATCTGTTTGTGGTTTCCTAGAATTTCTGTGCATGAATGACAAAAGCAGCGTGTTTCACAAACATTATTCTGCCTCATTTCTGCTTCAAAATGTCATTCAGAAAATTGTAACTGCCACAGGGAAAAACTTGTGCATCTTTAACTCTGTTTCTGTTCTTATCTGTCCTCCAGAATGCCAGCGGAGACCCAGCAGTGAGTAGCACAGTCAACCCATTGAACACCAAGAGGTCAAAGGTTAAGACAGAAGCAGAGGGTCCGCTGCCCATCTCACCATCCTCTCAGGTAAGAGAATCAAAAATATGGGACTTAAGTAAAGAATCTGAAATCCTGAAAAACAAAAAGCAAATGCAAGATCAGATAAGAATCATCCAGGTTGCATTACACGCTGCAAACCTTGATTGGATTCCTTCTCTTGAAGAATTTACTTTATGACCTTAAAAAAATCTTAACTGCATAGAGTTTTTTTCAACTTAGCTATCTCTATCTCAGCTTCAGCCGCTTACAGTGGAAACATAGTCCCTTCGTTAACTGCAATTGCAAATTTGGCTTTAATTGATTATAGATAGTGACTAAAAATGCAGCTTTAATCAATGACGAGGTGTTGCCATGCATTGATATCAAGGAACAACTCATTATGATTAAGAAGCAGATAAGGAAGGAGAGATGCAAAACAGTACACAATGAAGCTGTAACATATTGACCACAGATTAAGGTAAAAGATGGACTCTGTGTTTGCATGTTTTTAGTCTAGTCATTTATATGCTTTAATGGATGCACACATCTGCACTGTTTGTTAGCCCCCTTCTGACAAAGTCCTGTCCCCTTTCTCCAGGACCATGGTGGGGGGATCTTGGACCTGAGTGAGGATCTGGATAAAGATGAGTGCAAACAGGAGCCTGAGGCCATATATGAGACCAACTGCCACTGGGAGGGCTGTACCAAGGAGTATGACACCCAGGACCAACTTGTTCATGTGAGTGATAGGCTTGGTATCCTTATGGGGAGTGAATCTATGTCCCCAGGGTCCTATGTTCCCCAGCTCAATAACCTCTTAATATCACACATTAAAACTTAAAAATCCGACGTCCCAACGTCCCATCTGTGGGTTTTTGTAAGGCTTTATTTGATAATCATTATGTGTGAACAACTGCTGTATTGGTTGTGTTTAAGTGATTTAATCATATGACCCATTGTTCAAATGCTACGCTCCTTGCTTTTAGAATGATGCAGACCATTTCAAGATACAACCACTACTGCAAGTTATATAAAAACTTCTGTCAGACAAAAAACAAACAGTTATTACTCACCTATGAAGCATTATTTTAATCCACAGATTGATATTATGCCAACAGAAACGCTGCTGACACAGTTCTCATACACTCCCGAAGGTCCAGACCAGGAGGTAGACAATCTGTGTCTCTGGAGCCACATGTGGCTCTTTAGCCCTTCTTTAGTGGCTCCCTTTGGCACTGACAAAAAAAAAGGAAATAAATAACAGCTATTTTTTAGCATTTCATTTTTGTTTATAATTGTTGTAGGCCTAAAGAAATTATGCACCCGTGCACCAGATTAAAATTTTTTTTTAAACATTTCGTCAACTCGATTCCAAATTCAAAAAAATAAAGTTTCAGAGGAGAATAGAGAATTTAATAGTGTGTGGACAGCTTTATTTGCTTTTACAGCTCTGCAAAGTTTAAGTTCCAAATAATCATTACTTGCCCACTGCAGAATAGCCACCTTGTAGTAAAACATATTAATGAATGCTCATTTGGACCTACTAGTAATATTGATTGGCTAATTTAGATTTCATTATCTGTTTAACATTCATTATAAGGCTAAGATATGTTTTGTGGATCCAGACATATTTTGTTTGTATTGTTTTTGATCAAAAATGTCTTTTTTGATAGTAAAGGTTGCTAACCCCTGGTCCGACGATCTAAATCCAGCGAACAGTCATATTTCTCCACATTATATCCATAATTTCTTACATTTGCACGTACATATGTCAACTGCTAGGCATCTAAATGGTGACTGAACTCTGACCTTTAGATTGACACCTCACTTGAGTCAATAGGAGCTTCCATACTGACAGCCTAGACTGAAAAGGACAAGGGCCTGTGTTCATCTTTTAGGTCCTGTGTCACTTCTCAGGTTACAGAGCCAATCAATAGCCAGTGATTGGCCCCATGACTTATGGGTCTTATAGTCAATGACACTCCTCAGCTCCAGAGTAATTTTGAACTCCTTCCTGGCGCCATAGATTGCTATAAATGTACATAAGTGATAAAGAAATAACTCTCTTGAGGGAAATAAAACAGTCTTTGTTATAAATTTAGGTTTTCTAGAAGTGTTTTTTAAAAAGTAAGGTCCTAAATAGACATTTCTGTCTTTGGCGACATGTTTTTCACTCAGTATCACACATTCAGTTCATTGTTTTGCCCTCTCATTTGAAAAGCGCCTGGACAAAACTTTAGAAAAACGTGTAAAATGTTTATATTCTGTGATTTTGTTATCTACTGGAATTTGGATTATGTGAGCTTTCATGGGGGCAGCACGGTGGTGTGGTGGTTAGCACTCTCGCCTCACAGCAAGAGGGTTGCCGGTTTGATCCCGGGCGTGGGAGCCCTTCTGTGCGGAGTTTGCATGTTCTCTCCGGGCACTCCGGCTTCCTCCCACAGTCCAAAGACATGCAGATTGGGGACTAGGTTAACTGATAACTCTAAATTGTCCATAGGTGTGAATGTGAGCGTGAATGGTTGTCTGTCTCTGTGTGTCAGCCCTGCGTTAGTCTGGCGACCTGTCCAGGGTGTACCCTGCCTCTCGCCCGATGTCAGCTGGGATAGGTTCCAGCCCCCCCGTGACCCTCAAGAGGATGAAGCGGTTAGAAGATGAATGAATGAATGAATGAATGAGCTTTCATGATATGGCCCCATTTTAAGTTTCAGTTCAAGTAATCTGCAACGTCATTTCTAAAGGAAATAATCAGGAGAAGATATCTTAAATTTCAGTGTGTTAAAACCTATATCACTTAATGACAGAGCACTTACAGTGATTGTGAATGTTGGGGAATAACACTGAGTGTTACTTTTCAAATGGGACCATACATGTACACATACAAAACATTGAAGATGATCAGCTTTCAATTTACTTTGGGTATGTCTTGGATAGGTGATTTAGGTTGATTTAGGTGAATTTTCCAGGATACTTAAGGAGACCTTTCAATGGGTTTAATGTTCTCAGCAATGTTTTCTTTCCTACCAGATATGTTCAATGTATGTATGTATGCCTGGGTCAATATGTTGAAATCACCCACCTACAGTTTATAGCCTACTGATGTTACTGACACCCTCAAATTTGCAGACAAGACAGTTTTCCTGACTTTAGACATTGATAACTCTGCATATTTTTTATCATTCAAACTGCAATTCAAATATCCACATCCCTTAATTCTTTTGCTATTTGAAATGCAAAGCTAGCCATTACTAATATCTTACAATGTTAGTTTTTATCAAGAGACATAGGACCCTGGGAACATAAGAATGACCCCTTCTGATGGCTATTAATGACACTTATTCAAGTTGCACTCTTTTTTTTTTTACCACAGCCAATTCCAAACTGTGTCATCAGAAATGCTGCATTTTGTTGTGTGAAAAGTGAAAAGTTCAAACAACTTTTCTGCTACTCATTAAATCCATGCTTATTGAGTCCGGTCAAAAAGCTGTCCAGTAACTGATCCCTTCCTGTTGGGTTGACACGCGCAACGTTAATGAGCCTGCCGGCTCTCGCCAAATTCAAGCCCAAGCCCTGCAGCTGTGCCCCCCATCACACCCTCCAATCCCTCAGCCCTGTGACCCCTAACCCCTAACCCCTCACTCCCAGCAACACCCCCCACCCCCGAAAGCCCAGAGGGGCTGGCCATAAATCCATCGTCATGCCAGAAGCTCTGGAGTTAGGGAACCTCATACTCTCTCTTTTTCCAGGCCAACTTCTCTTCCTGTTTTCCACTTTCTGACTGACTGTCAGTCATCTCAGTGCAGTGGTAGGAGGGGCATGTGTCAGGTCCACAGACCCAGAGACTTATGGGAAGTGGTGGTTAGCGGGTTGCCATGGGCTGCTACAAGTCAGGACCAGAGTTACCTTTAAGAACTTTTGCTCCAGCTCCCCAGCCACAGACTCTGTGAGAGCCTGCCAGGAATGGTGAATAGGCTAGCAGAGGATCAGTGGTGTGATCTTGGGTGTGGATGGACAATGTGAGGCCAACACATTTTTAAATTCCCACAGGACCATGGGTTTTTTTTTAAAGGCATCTGATTTCTTTGAACTTAACAAAAACCAACCGGGGCTATAATAGCTTTTTTTTTTACCCTGCAAAAACTCCAGACAGCATCCCACTAAGCACACCCAGGGTTTCTCACAAGGTTAATAACAGCAAAAAACACACACACCTGTGGGTTTTTCTGGCTTCTACTTAACCAAAGTAATCCTGTTTCTAGAGCCCCCAAATTATGGATTCACAGTAGTGTGTAACCTGAAAATAGAGGCCAGGCCTCCACTTGTTTCCATTCCTCCTCCTTCACCTAAAATAGATCTCAGCAGAATCGTCAACCACTGAGCTTTTTCGCTGGTGGAGAAGTGGCCACATAAGTGGAGCGTTGTGGGCCTGGATGTCCTCAGGAAATGAAGTGGTTCCTCAGAGTGTGTGGATATTTGCGTGTGGTGCACAGGATGAGAGTTTTTAAGTGTGTCTGTTCAGAAGCATTGTGTGTGTTTTCTACAATGTTAAGTCAGTAAGATAACTGAAGGAGACCTGGCATTTTCTAGCATGTCTACACAATGTGGTAGGAATAACTGACTGCCTCATACTCTAGCAGTGCAAATTATTTATATTAACAGGACAAAAATATCTTTAAACATTAAGAATTCCTATGAGATAAAATTCATGTTGGAATTTCACTATGATATATTAGATTCAACATTTTGAAGAGAATTCTCCGGTTTTACACAATTAAATTTGTCAGAAACGATACTAGGTAACACAGAATTTAAGCATCACACAGGAAACTGTGGGTCCTTTACTGACTTCCAGATCCTTCAAAAGTAAGGGAGAGAAAGACAAATAAAGCGTGCTAAAATCCTCTTCCTGATCACTTTTACTGGGATCTGAGGAAGTTCCTCTGCCACACCAAGCCTGAAAAAACAAAACATGTTTTTATCTTTTTTTGTCTCCTGTTGACAGATGCATAATAACTGTCAGCTATAATGGATGGCACCGTCGTTCACAATGTGTGTGTGTGTGTGTGTGTGTGTGTGTGTGTGTGTGTGTGTGTGTGTGTGTGTGTGTTAAAACGAGTCAGCAAAGTTTTGTATTTTTCTCACCAGAAGTTTCTCCCTCTTTCATGTGTCTGTGCATGTGTGTGCTCACACACACACACACATATTGGTTACTAGTCACTATTTTTAACATTTATCCCAACATCTGTATCACAATCGTATGTTGTGCTACATCGTGATTTTTTCTTGAATGAACCTGTCTCCTCAGCACATCAACAACGACCACATCCATGGTGAGAAGAAAGAGTTTGTGTGTCGCTGGCAGGAGTGTTCACGGGAGCAGAAGCCCTTCAAGGCTCAGTACATGCTGGTGGTCCACATGAGGCGTCACACAGGGGAGAAGCCGCATAAATGCACAGTAGGAGTCTCATATTGCTGTAAAACACTGTCATGAACTGTTAGTATCTAGCTGGTTAACTGACTGAGCACAGGATCAGTTGATCAATGACTGGCTACTGCATGTTAAAGCATACTCCAGCAATTTAGTATTACCTTTCCTCAAAAGTGGGGGACTTGCAAGAGATGGATTTTGAATGTCATTCACGCTCCACGTCTCTAATTTGAATGCATGCTTTTGGTTATTAATTTAAAGTGTCAGAGCCTAAGTTCTACAATATACCCTGATGACATCACAATGACATCATTAGGGTTATTTTTTCGGACTTGACAAAGCTCCTCCAGAGCCACGTTAGACATTATACAATTGTCTTTACAGACTGAGTGGTGCTCTGCAAAAAGTCCTGACTATTTTTTGTTTGCTTGTTATTGTTAATATATTTGAAATGTTACAAGACTTTAGAAGCAATATGATATTAATATATGGCTTTGTATAAGTGTTTCATAAGTGTTGGGTTGTTAATAACCTGAGGTATGTAGGACTGTTTGAAAAAACACCCATGCATTTCAGAGTTGCCGGCTTAACCAACTATTGAAACTAGAACTTGAATGTTACTTAGCCACAGTCGCCATACAGTCTCAACCATTCAACCCTTCCCTTTGCCTCAAAAAAAAAAAAAAAAATTGAAAAGAGTGTTCATATGATGTTCTTTGTGCTAAACACCAGTGATATTTTCCATGTTGATAAATCATGAGGGTTTTATTGAAGGCTTCATTTGCTGTGTGAAGATCAAATTGAGGGCCTGTTTGCTTGGCTTCAAAGCTTGCTCACAGGCTCTTGTGAATGCATTAAAACAGATGACTTGTGAAGGAGAGAGTGAAGAAAGCTGATTGACAGCGTGGGCGTGTAATTAAAATCTGCAGACAAGCAGGGGGCCATGGGTCCTTATTAAGACCAGGCTGTATATTCTGTGCACAAGTCCCACGTGCATCTTCTCATAACACTCTTACTCCCCTTCAGTCTTGTCTTTTAACTGAGAATCTTATGACTTTTGCATCCAATTTCTGAGCTGGTCTAATTTGATTCTCTTTTAATTTCAACGCCAATTCCGTTCACAATGACTGCTCAGAAGGAATACCAAATTATAGCTTGTACAGTACAAGTGAACACAAAGGCTAAACACAGACTTCTCTTTGTCTCAACAAAGCACACCGGCCAAAGAGCTCTACCAAACCTCACACTCAGTTTAGATATTTCGCATAATAGCCCTTTTTACCAAAGTGTAGCACTGCTTTGCTTTTGTGTGGCATGCCACAGTAGGTGGGCACGAGTCCAAGAGTAGATTACATTTGAAAACTGAAACACACAGAGCTTTTTTTTTTGTTGTTGTTGTTGTTGTTGTTGTTGCTGAGCTCTTTTCTCTACCCAGCTGCACATAAAACAACACAGCATCGAGGCATTCAGTCTCACTGTCTATCTGTCTGTCTCCATCTCTCTGCAGTTTGAGGGCTGCGCGAAAGCTTATTCTCGCCTGGAGAACCTCAAGACCCACCTCAGGTCCCACACTGGGGAGAAGCCGTACGTGTGTGAACATGAAGGCTGCAACAAGGCCTTCTCCAACGCCTCAGACCGGGCCAAGCACCAGAACCGCACACACTCTAATGAGGTATGCTTATGCACACACATTGATCAACTGACTTACCAAGTGGGATTTGTGCCACCATCAGCTTAGTGCTTAGTGTAGTACAAATTGTGAAAAACTAGGAGGTGCCATCATAAATCCAAAAAATGTAAAATACAAATTTCACCCCCTTGGTTTTTTTCACAAAAGACAAGGACATGTGATTTAAACAACAAAAATGAAATAAGCATCAATTTGCAACGAAAATGCAACGAAAGGAGTCAAAAGTTTTTGACACTCTGGCATTTTCTGGCAGAGGACCTCCAAACCGCCTATTTCATATGTGTCACCCCCATTGTTGAAACGTAACATATGACCTTGACAGCAGATACATACAGTATGCTGTAACAAAAAAAAAAAAAACATTTCATTTCAGTTTGACTTTAAATCCCTCTTGGCAGAAACCATATGTATGTAAGATCCCGGGCTGTACCAAGCGCTACACGGACCCCAGCTCTCTCAGGAAACATGTGAAGACAGTCCACGGACCTGAAGCACATGTCACCAAGAAACAACGAAGCGACGCACCTCCTAGACTGCAGCCACCCAAAGGCAATGGAGAGAATGAGGCAAATTCCAAGCTCGCTGCAAGAGGTGTGGATGGCAAGATTGAGGCCAACAGCACCTCTAGAGGAGTGGAAGATTGTCTACAAGTCAAATCAATCAAGACCGAGAACTCTATGGTGGGTCCTTATCACATAACTTTAAAAAGTCGTCCCACACAAACCTCTTTAACAGTTCATGAAATATCTGTGTGTAGGAACTTGCTAGTTTTTTTTGTTTAAACTTTGGAGTTTGATTGACTGCCTCTTGAAGGAACATACCGCTTTCGGCACTCAAAATTGTCAGCGTAACAATTTAATATAACACAATCATATAATTGCATGCTTTTGTATATTTAGGAAACAAAAAAGTGAAGAAAGACACGTATTCCCTACCACTTTACTAACATTGCTCTAAGGTTAAATGTTTTCTGCTGGTATAGCCTGCACCCCTCCTAACTCACCTCTCTGGTTGTTGCTTGATCTTGCTTCTCTCAAGTTAACCTTTCTAATGGACAGACTTCACTGAGGTGAGCACTCAAACTGTCTCTCTGTCCTTTTGCAACTCAGCATGGGGAGATGTGTGAATGTGTCCTCGTGCTTCATACTACATTGTTGCATTTTTGCATGATGTCAGATGTCCTCTCTGCATGATTATCCATTTTCACAAATTTAAAATTGTGTATGGGATGCACACATGTGCATGTATGGAGACACACACTACCATTAAACTGGATTTTTCTGTCCAGAAGATCACTGGCAGTAGCCTCTGGTGTCGGCTGATGATAAAAGTCGTTGTTAGATTAATATTCATAGACTGGGACTGTTTAAGCATGTGTGCTGAACAAATAGTGCCAGCATCAAGCTATGATCAAGACTTTAGTTCATTTACAGGCCAGTTTGAATTACTGTCGCTGCTGGATTGTTGCTCACAGAACTCATCTATTATCCAGGTTTTTTTTTTTTTTGTAAATAAATAAATAAAGTTCATTGATATTTAATGAGATTGTGGAATTATAGACCTACATTAGTTATTACAAAACACCATTACAATCAGAATTTCTTACATGTGGTAATTATTTTATATTGAAGAATACATAATGGAGTTCTGTGAACTTGGCATGAGAATATAGCCTTTGTTAATTTATTTACTATTCATAAGCAAAATGTTATGTGTTGCCAGAGTTTGGCAAAATATTATTCATTTACTGGTGCAAAATTAAATAATATACCACTATTGTAATAAAGCATCTATGGTTTGATTCATTCCACTTCCTCACTGCTGTCCTCTGCCAGACATATCAGTCCAGTCCTGGCGGCCACTCGTCATGCAGCAGTGAGCCGTCGCCTCTCAGCAGCGCCAACAACAATGACAGTGGGGTAGAGATGGCCATGCACAGCGGGGGCAGCTTCGGGGACCTCAGTGCACAGGATGATTGCCCCATGGTTGACTCCACTGTTCCTGTTGGGGGACAGCAGGCTGGGGTGGGGCTTCAGTTGAGGAAAGCTGTGGGTCACGGTAGCACAGTCACTATCAAGCTGGAGAACATCAAGAAGGAAAGGCTGAAGACAGTAAGGGACTCCTGCCCCTGGGTCAACTCTGCACCACAGCCACCACAGGGCCAACGCAATAGCATGAAGCTGCCTCCCATACCTGCAGTTGGTAAGTGTGGAAGGTTACGTCCTTTACTGTGTAATGAGGGCATAAGATAGCCGAATCGCATTATGTCTTTATAGAGTGAGTCCATGGATGTATTAAAAGACCTGGATACAGCATTGGAGGCAGGAACCTATTTATTACTATAAAAGTTGCTAAGTGGTACATGAAGCCAAAAAAGCTCTATTTCTACAGTATGTCAGATGATCAGTGCTGCTTCCACATCATTAGGCCCATAGAGCAAGTGCACTAGACACTCTCACTAGCCCCTTTTAAACTGCCAGATTTTCGGTGAATGTTGGGCCATTTTGCCTGCAAGCTGCGAGCGTTTAGACACGCAGAGCCGGATTGGCGAGTTGATCCGAAGTGCCCAATTTTCCTCCTCATAGGGTAGTCATATTGGCGGAAGCTTTTTGGTTTAAAAAGAATGAGGCATCCTTCCACCACAGGAGGGGCTGTTGATGACTTGTGGGAGGAGCTGTTGATGATGCCGCACGTGCGATCCACTGGCAGTGGATAAACAGGAAACAGCTGATGGCAGGAATGAGCAGCTAGTACTAGTAGCAAGAGGGAAACGCAAACCTGACAGACACTGTAAAGATGAGCAACTGGGGAGACAAAGTATTGCGCACCCTCCTTGCCCTCGTAAATGAAGAGGCCATTAACCGTCAAATGACGGCGAAGGTGAAGGACGGCCTGACTTATGAGAGAATCGCCGAAGGACTGACTAGCCATAGTTTCCCTCGGAATACGTCGCTGTTTAGGTCACACACTGAGCTACACATTTTGTTACTTGCTCATGCCCCCCATTGCCCCGAAAAAAGGCACATTCTGTATGAACAAAAGTAGGCAACCGGCATTTTGCTGTTTAAAAAGGGCTTCTGACCAAGTCAGCTACTTCTGGTTTAGTGCTCTGCTAACTTGAATGGGGATAAAAAGATTGAATCTTGCAGCTTTTCCAGACTTTCCAAAATCAGACCAAATGTATCAAACCCTAAAAGTGAAGCGAGTCATTTTGCAGGGGTTGTGAGGCTCAAAAAAATGTATTCTACTGTTTTAAAGACGATAGTTTCCCAATTTAAGTCTAAAGGAAAAAATCTGTTTTGGCCCAGTGGCACAAAGTGCGGGCTTACAAGTTGAAATTCCACTGTATGGCCACTATGAAAATCAGCTTTAAAGCCCAGCGCACTTCCTGGGGGCCTGAGTGAGCCCAATAGCCAAAACAACCATACACAGTAGTGCTCAGTCTATAATTGTAGATTGAACAGTTTGAACAGTTGTAAATTAGTTGGTGTCATTATGTAATAATTTCTTTTGCATCCACCAGGTTCCCTGCTGGAAAGCTCCAACATGATGAGTAATGTCAGCGGTTCATTACCTGGCCAACGCATGGGTGACCTGTCTTCATGTGAGGTAACATTGCTGAACCAGCTGAACGAGCGTCGTGACAGCACCACCAGCACCATCAGCTCAGCCTACACTATGAGTCGCCGTTCCTCTGGTATTTCACCCTGCTATTCCAGCCGCCGCTCCAGTGAGGCATCACAGTTTGGTGCTAACCGCCACAACATCAGTTCGGCTGACTCCTATGACCCAATTTCCACTGATCTGTCTCGCCGCTCCAGCGAGGCTAGCCATTGTGGAGGTGGTGGTGTCAGTGGAGGAAGCGGGGGAGGTCTCCCAAGCCTCCTTAGTCTGACACCAGCTCAGCATTATCGACTAAAGGCAAAGTATGCTGCTGCCATTGGCGGAGCCCCACCTACTCCTCTCCCCAATATGGATCGGATGAGCCTGAGGACCCGCATGGCACTCTACAGTGACTCCCAGGAAAGCTCATCACACCCATTCCATCAGCCCCCCTCTGGAACTGCGCCTCGGCGATGCAGTGATATTGGATATGGCAATCGGAGCATGATGCCCCATGAGGTACCTGGCAACCTCCCACGTCGTGCCAGTGATCCAGTGCGTCGTCCCACATTGGACCCTGTCTCCTTTCCAAGGGTTCAGCGTTATAACAGCATGAACAGCATGAACCCCATGAATGGTCCTTCAGCTGAACGCCATCAGGCACTGGCTATGCAGGGCTACACTCGTTCCGATGGCAGCCTGCAACGCTACCCATTTGCTCCGAGACCACCAAGCATTTCTGAGAATGTAGCCATGGAGAACATGGCAGTAGATGGGATGATGACTGGGGGGGAGCATAATGGGGAGGATGACATGGTGCTTCCAGATGATGTGGTGCAGTACCTTAGGTCCCAAAATTCTGGCCCCTCAGGTCACAACTCGGGGCAAGTGGACTACCATTCCAACAATCAGGCTCAGGGCTACCAGACAGACATGGCCCCACCAGCATCATTTTATGCGCAGAGGAGGATGGCCATGGTAGATGCCACTATGACTCAGTCTGGTCAGGACATGCAATCCTGTCAGATGGGTCCCAGTGGCTCCCAGCAGCCCTTCTCAGCACCATCAGACAACATGAACAAAAATAACATGCCGGTGCAGTGGAACGAGGTGAGCTCAGGGACTGTGGACACCACTACCAAGCTCTCCAAACAACAGCAGCATTCTCTCAGGGGGAACCTAGCTGTTGTTCAGCAGAGGCATAATTTTGGTTCCTTCCAGGGACAAGGTCAGGGCCTGGGAAGCAACCAGCAGGTAGTGCCTATGAGTCAGAATATGTCTATGCAGGGGTATGCGAACCACAATAGCCAGAGGCTGATGAACATCTCCCACCAGCAGCAGAGGCAATGCAACAGTGTGAACTTTAGTGAGCAAATGAGTCCTCAGCAAGGGTTTGGCCAAGAGGCAATCCCAAATTGTATATCTGGGAGCACTAGCATGAGACCTACCCGGAACAGTGTGTCAGATCCAGAACTGCAAAGTTGCAGAGCAAGGATACAGGCTGATGGGTATTCCCATGTAAACCAAGTGAATCATCAGCAAAATTACAGCGTTCTCTCCCAGCAGCAACAGCATAATATCCATAATGGAGGCAGAGGAATGTTACAACCCAGACCTCCCATAGAGCCCAAGTCTTTTACCAGACAACACACTGGGCCTAGCATGATGCAACCAAGCCGAATACCTAAGTCATGTGATTTGATTGCCAGTCGTGGTACTAACACCTCAGAGGCAAGCCCAAAGAGGCCCAGTGGGTCAGCAGCCCACAACAACAACTCTGAAAATCCTAACTCTGCTGTGCTCTACACAGGTCAAATTCATATGATTGAGCCAACTTCTGTCAGCTTTGATGCCCCCATGTCCCCCAGTGCCAGCCAGGCTCCTGCCAGCAACACCACAGCTGCAGCCAACATGGCCTCTCCTGGAGTCAACCATGTCTCCAGCAGTACAGTAGATTCTTCCACTGGTGGATCTGGTGGCACGGAGCATGCTCAGATTGACTTTGACACCATGCTGGATGATGGGGACCACTCCAGCCTAATGTCAGGCACCCTGAGTCCTGGCCTTTTGCAGAGCCTCTCCCAGAATTCTTCACGTCTCACCACCCCTCGCAACTCTGTCACCCTCGCGTCTGTACCGGCAGGGATTGGCAACATGGCCATTGGTGATATGAACTCAATGCTCACAGCCTTGGCTGAAGAAAGCAAATTCCTTAACATGATAAGCTGAGAGCAATCAAACACCTCATCATCCATCCAGTCTTAACCATTTCTACATCAGGAATATATGGACTACACAAAGCACTGATTAAACAATGTAAAACTGGCTTTTTTTTTCTTTTTTTTTTTCTTTTTTTTTGTTTTGTTCATTGTCTATGGTTATACGCTTATCTTGTAATATTTGCTTCAGATTATAATATGTTACATTAAAAGAATAATAGCAAGTATAGCTAGGGTTAAGGACAATTCCTATCAATATTTGTTCAAAAGCCATACATTTTACCTACAAATATATGATACCCCAACATATATAAATGCATCTACAAACAATTGCCATTCAGTATTTGCTAATGTAATAGCCTTTTACAAAGTGGTGCATCGAAAGCAGTTCACATACACGTAGTACCATGCTGAGGACATGAGGATCTGAATACAACATGGAAATAGAATTAGCAGGAAATGGACATGAAATGTAGATAACAGATCATATTTTCTCACCAAGACCTTTATGTTTATAGATTATACTGTATGGTACTTGCTTTAAGTTATGCTATAGACGTTTGATGTTTAAACTAGGGCTGTCAAGTTACAGTAATATATGGGCATCTACTATCTGTTCATTCTTTTCTTTTTTTTTGCTTTGTGCTACCACATACATTAGAAAAAAATATTCTCACAAAGCTAAGCTGCAGTTTTCTTTACCTTTTACGTGTACAATACATAGACTATATGAAATAATGAATCTAGCCAACATGAAGTCTCCCATTGGTTTGTGGACTCCCGTTTTGAAGCCTCAAGTTTGACATTTTGGTCGTCACCATCTTGGATTTTTAGAGCCAGAAGTGATAACCCTAATGCTAACCGCTAGCTTGGTTAGCGTGTTGCATTTACATCTTTAGCTCCCTGTGATTATATAAATGCTATTGCTGATTTGTTTGTGTATTTTGAGTGAACAACAGCCTTAAAACTATTAAAACAAGATGTAAAGCTGAACGCTTTTTTTTTTAGACAAACAAAATGTTCCAGCTTACTTTCATGAACTGCAAATACACTGAAAAAGCAACAGCAACAGAGTTAAACTGTAGTTACGTTATCTAACCGACCATACCCTTAATTATGCATAACTTTAAGCCTTAATAATACTCAAACAGGTGAGTTATATTAAAATTCATCCCCTCAAATAGCTGTCATAAAAGTTTTTTGTACCAGGCTGTAAACATGTTTCTTTCTGCTGTAAAGTTGAGCAGAACTGCAGTTTTTGGCACTTTTAACGCTGGCCTCATTTTTCAGCTCTGCAGGTTGCCACTTGGTACAATAAAATAACTATCCTCAGACTAACCTGAAACACAAACTGGAAAATTGTGGAAAATGTGACCAGGGTTAAAGCTTTATCACCTGTCTCAGAAGGACTTTTTTTTGTTGTTGTTGTTTTTAGCTTTTTAATTTACCATGAAACATGTGAATGCTTAAAGCACTGAGGTTAATAAACAGTCACAGCCAATAACTGCTGTTACAATTTATGTTTGCATTTAATTCAGCTATTTTGCAGTGTAAAAGATAAGGAAAGAAGTGCCATTACAGGAACCTGTCTTGTACCTGAGTTTCAATTACACCTAGATTTTGGAACAAAGGTTTTTTGTGAAAGTGAGATAATCTTACTGATATTAAACACTATTTCTATGACATTTCACAAAATTTAGTGTGCAGTTATTAATACCCTTCAAACAGAAATGTGTGACTAATTGCAATTCACAAAATTAAGCATTTGACAGCCCTAGTTTAATCACGCAGTTGTACAACATTGTGATCCACAGATATTAAGTGTGTCTTGATCATGGTCTGAGCTCTTGGGGATGGCACTGTAAAATCAGATTTCCTTCTTTGCCCACTGGATCAGAGGCATTAACTCTCCATGGTCCTGTCTCACAAGGGTAAATGATTGAAAAGGACAAGGATATGCCTCTGTGTTAGTCTATCAGGGCACATGAACCCCTGTGTCTGACGAGCAGCATTCTCTAAAAGAATATACAAGTACCTCTGTGTGTTCTCAGTAGAGATCCAGTCCTAATTAACACATTCATAGCACCCCCCTTCGCCGCACCCCATACTTCCCCTGGGCTCTGGGATGAACTGCAGAGAGTCCAGGAAGGGACACAGACTTTGATAATGAAATCCTGTTCCGGACAGGACTGGCAAACTAGCCCTGCAAATTCCTCAGTTTTATTACGTTTGCTGAATTTTTGAGTAGCTTTTAAAATGTTTGTGTGTATGCTACCATTCACTTTTGCTATGCTTAGTGTGTGTGGGTGTGTGTGAGTGTGTGTATATAGGTTTTTGTACATTTCAAATAAACTATCTTCTTTTTTCTGTTTAAATCCATGTGTTGTGTCTTCTTTGATATCACACAGTCTGTGGTCCCTGGAGGTCACATGAAAGTAGGGCTAGTAGGCTGTGCTACGAGTGAAATCACATTTGGCATGTTCTAAGATGGCTGTTGAGTACAGCTCCAAAGGCAAACATCAGCATACTCACCACAGCCATATGTATAAAGATAAATGCACATACATAAAGAGGATTCTAAGCCCCAGATATTAATGAAAAGAGCCATGATTTGTAAAGACACTTACATATACGTACTTACACTGCACATACGTATTGTCCACAAAAAGGCAAATCTAGCATGCTTAGAAAAATGTCTGAATAAACATACAACCAAACTATCCGTAAAAAGTGTACAGTATGATTATTTTTCATACTGTGTGCAGGACCAATGACGGTGTCAAGTCATTTCTGTCGGTCTTAAGACAACTAACTAGTAATTGCAAGACTGTGCTGCCTGTGTTAACAGTGTGCCACCTTTATGTGTGATCAGTAAGTAGCAAATGTTGGTTTGGCATAGTCATTATACATACTTAAAACTGCAACAACTATTTTTCTTGGCTGCATGGGGGCAGCAGACACAAGTTGTTAATGCAAAATTGACAGTCACCTTTTCATTTATATGGGAAACTTGTTTCCTTATAAGTAAACACTTGTCTACACATACAGCAGTTACTGAGCAACATTATTATTCATTTGTAATTGAGTTTCTGGCGATAAGTAAGTCAAATATTCACTCTATTTATGCCTCTGCGTAAATAGAGTGAATATATATGCCCCTTTCTCATGAACGCCTTGAGGGATTTTTTTTTCTGTCATATTGATACAAAGATTCATTTGGACTCAAATGTAAATTGATTGCATTTTGGTGGTCAAAAGTCAAGGTCACTCTGACCTTGCACCCATCTCATTCTAGTGAATGCGACATCTCAAGAACACCTCAAGGGAATTTCTTTGAATTTGACACAAACGTCCACTTGGACTGAAGAAAAAATTGATTAGAATTTAGTGGTCAAAGGTCAAAGTCAGTGTGACCTCACAAAACATGATTTCAAGAATTCTTACTCTAATTATGACAACTCACACATATGTCTAATATATATATATATATATGACTACCTCTTGAAGCTCATGGAGAGAATGCCAAGAGTGTGCAAAGCAGTAATCAGAGCAAAGGGTGGCTATTTTGAAGAAACTAGAATATAAAACATGTTTTCAGTTATTTCACCTTTTTTTGTTAAGTACATAACTCCACATGTGTTCATTCATAGTTTTGATGCCTTCAGTGAGAATCTACAATGTAAATAGTCATGAAAATAAAGAAAACGCATTGAATGAGAAGGTGTGTCCAAACTTTTGGCCTGTACTGTATATATATGTGTATAATAGAGTGAAGACATTTTATATCAAAAAGGTCAAAGTTCAACTTGACTCTGACATCATAATGTTCTGCAAAAACAGCCATTACTCAACATCATATCTCAGGAACAGAAGGGGAGACATTTGATCAGATACTGAATTGATGACACTTACCTTGGGTGCCCACCTCAAAACTGTGTAGATTGTATAGATCTTCTGTGTTGTTTTTACAGACATGGATGTAAACTGTAAGAGAAACTTGACTAATGGGCAGAGGCCTACAACTGCTGGGCAGTTTTCTAGTTCAGCTCTGTTTCTCCTCCCTACCTCCTGAGAGAAATATCTGGCTCTTAAGCTGCTAAATGCTCCACTATGTTCACCAGCTATTTGCTATCTGTGTCTTTCATGTGCTGATAGGCAGGTAGTGTACAGTTGGTATATTAGAGCTTTTTTGTTGAAAACGACTGTCTGCTTTGACTGAAAATGACGCTATAAGAAAGGTGAGAGTTAGCCATAACTGTAAAGTTGTTGGTCAGACAGCAAAAGAAAGGGCAGAAACTCACTATAAAGCTTTATAAAGCCAAGGGGAGCTGCAGATTCAGGACACAGTTCTCTGTAGGTTCATCACTATGAGTGATGAGGCCCCCAGACAAATTCTTTGTCTTATTTTCACCCATTCTCTGACTGTGAATGTTGGTAGGCTGTTGGCCACTGTAGAAGAAGTATGCAAAACTATTTTCTTAAGTAAAACTGTAGCACACAGCAAAAGTTTAATTCAAAGTCCTGCACTCAGGAGAGATATTATTAGTATAATGTATTTGAATTTAAATTTACTTAGTCTGTTCAAGATGGAGCTTTTGATTGTAATACGATGCTGAATTATTTTAATAATTATGCATCATATTTACATTTTTAAATTTTCTGAGTCAGCTAAATGTAGTGGAACAGTGTTTTTCTTTTGAGTACAAGTATGCAGTTGCAGGGATATGTTTTGAATGTGCAGAAAGATTTGAACATGAGAAATCTTGCTGGAACACAGACAAGGTATTCAAGTACAGGAGTTTATGAATTCATTAAAATGAATCAATATATCACTGATGTCAATAGGTGACACATGCACATTTAAAAAGGGGTTACTTCCTCAAACAAAAGACACAAAGTAGGTTATAAAAGTACAAGCATGTGTGTTGGATTACCAGAAATAACATGAAATGAGAAAAGTGGATCTACAGCAGAAATACAAATCTGAGAGCAACACAGAATGTCTGAGAGCCTTACTGATGATATTCTATTATAGCCTGTTTTAAGGTTTTGAATTGTCACCTGCCACCTCAATTTTTCCGTTTTACATAAAAAAAAGGAATTTCCACTAAATTGTTGCGTAAAACTTGACCAGAAAGCAGGAAATGAAGTGATTAATGCTCAAAATTGTGGGGAAAAAATACATAAATAAAAAATGCATTTATGTTTTATGTAGCATAAAGACTTAAAAACAGGGGAAACAGCTAGCCTAGCTCTGTTGAAACATTAAAGAAAATTGCCTACCAGTACCTCTAAGCTAATATGTCAACATGCTATATGTCATTTGTGTAGTTTGTAACCAGCAATACCACAACTTGTCGTTTTTACACTTACATTGTAGCTTCACAATTTAACCGACAGGTCTGAGAGTGGTATTGATCTTGTCCTCTTACTGTCTGCAAGAAAGTTATAAAGTGCATTTTAAAAAATGTCCTTAGACTGTACTTTAAATGACAATATTTGTATTCTTTGTATAATGACTTTTTAAACCATGTGCAGCAGCTGTCTTGGTATTGTTGACAGTCATCGCAAAAGACCATGTTGATTTCTGGAAAAATTACAGCTTACAATTTATATTGATTTATAATTTTATTATTCACATTATGATGACAAGGGCCTTGGAGCAATTCTTTTGGGCCTCTGTAAGTGTCTGGTTTTCAGTGCTGTCTTTGTTTATCACTATTTGAATATGAAAACAATTTAATAAAACTAAAATTTTACATTAACTTTATCTAAATTTCATTTAAATGCTGTTTTCAGAACTTGAATGAATTACACAGTCACTGGTACTGTCTCACTCACCTGATTTGTATTTGTTTAAAATGCCAGAAGGCATCCAAACATCCATTTTTTACATAGCATCTGATTTTATTTCAGGTTTTGTTGGCAGGTCCTCAGAAATTTATCTACAGAGGTCTGACGGATGCAAATGAGTCGATCAGGGCAGCATCATGAGAGGAGACAGACAGGTTATAAACAAGACCCCCTTTTAACCTTATTTATCCAAACCACTTTACTGGAGGATAAATTCAAGTTTTTAAAGAGACAGTTTACCCCAAAATCAAAATACATATTTTTCCTACTTGTAGTGTTATTTACCTATCTAGATTGTTTTGGTTTAGTTGCAAACTGTTGGTGAAATTGCCCATATGAGATGTCTTTCTTCTCCCAATATAATGAAACTAAATTGCACTCTGCTTGTGATCCCTCTGCAACACTCGGCAACTCTAAACTAAAACAATCTAGGTTGATAAATAGCACTACAGGTAAGAGGAAAATTATGTATTTGCTATTTGGAGAGTGAACTATTCCTTCAGAAACATTTCTCAGACTGTCTGTTGTGTTCTTCTTCCTTATGTCAATATGATTTCACTGTTAAGCGTCAAATTGAAATGAAAAAATACCATAATTGATGTGGTGTCAAATTACACCAATTTCTTTGCACACTCCTTTCTCTTGTCTCAAAGTCAGCTCTCTTTAGAATGCTCTACAACTGCAGTGAATATGCTGCGGTTATAGAGTAAAATTGGTTTTGCTTTCATTTGCATACATCTATGTAGCTGTCTTGATGTTCTGCTAATGAAAAGATAATGTATTACTTTCAGTAGCTGTGCTTTTTATCCTTGATTCATCATTCTCCATACAAGAGCAAAAGAAGAAAAAAAAACATCCAGTTTGAAAACCCAGGTGAAAAAGGATACTCCGTATGCACAAAACGCATACAGAGCAGTTTCTAAAGTTAGATGGCATGTTGTCCAAAATTAACAGTGGCAGGCTTGCCCTGAAGAAATGGGTCTGAGAGCAACATAAAACAGGAAAGAAGAGAGAGGAGAGAAGAGGATGTGCAAGAAAAGAGAGGAGAGGGAAAAATCAGAGAAAGAGAGAGCTACTGTCAAGTTGAACAGAGCAAAGCTAATAGAGGTGGGGAACAGGAGAGAGACTAGAGATAAGGGAAGGGGATGGGGGTATAAGAAAAGATGCAGAGTGCTAAAAGAAAGAGAACAAATCACTTTTAATTTGACAGCAAATTCAGCTGGGGACTGGTTAGAAGTGGAGCCCACTGATTGCTTTTGCCACTGGAATTCCATATTCTCTTAGAGAGAGGATGGGAGAAAAATAGCCCCAGGGTAAGGAGTCTCACCAGAGAGGAGAACAAGAGGTTAGTGAGGCAGAAATGGATGATTAGACAAAGCACACAGATGAGGAGAGATGGTGAGCTCTCTAAGGCACACAGCTTCATACTCTAAAACCATAAAGTAGTTATCACCCTGCTTCCTTAACAATGCTTGACACAAAATTTAGACGTTAAAGTTGAGAGAGTGAGATTTCAACTGTTCGAGACACCTGCTTCATCAAGCATTCTTTTGCCACTTGGAGGCAGAATTTTGCAACAAGCTAAAAATCATGCAGCATGCAATGCATATTATGCACCATTTTAAGGTGTGTGTCTGGCAATTTGATGAATGTAAGTCCAGTATTCACTCACTTTTAGCTCTGTTTTTGGTTCCACCAACTCCCCCAAAAAATGTTTTTTTTAGTCACTAAATGCTCCACCATTATGACTTACTAGTCACTGGCTAATTTTGTCCATCTGCTGATGCTAGCAGGTGGGTGTATGGTTGGAGAAGGAAGCATCCAGTCTCTATCCATGGAATCCTCTTCAGCTGCCCCTAAGTTGGCCAACATCTCGCTCCAGGGCTCTAAAGTGTTGCTGCCCATTAAGTAGAAGGCATTCAGAGGAAGTCAGCTGTTGTTGGTGACATTCGCACTCTGCACTATGGCCACTACCAGACAAAACAACACACATCAGAGGGGCAGGGGGTTAAGTGGATGAAAGATTGCTATCCTCAGCTGACCTACAATGGAACAAATGGAAGCTGCAAAGCTTAAAAATAGATTCTCATACAGTAATGCGCTCACAGCTTTACATTGCAAGTAGTATTTTCCAAAGCCCCAGAAAATCTGAATCCAACAGCCTGGATAAATCATTATTTGATCGTTATGATATGTAAATAACTGCTGTATTTGCTGTGTTCAAGTGGTTTACTCACACAGCCTATCATTGGGGAGCTACACTCCTTGTGGTTTGATTGATGCAGATCATTTCAAGATACAACCACCACAGCAGGTTCAATAAATGCTTCTTTTGGACAAACAACAAACATACAGTTATAACTCATAAAAACACATAATTACATCCATAAATATCCACAAACAGCTGTTGCATCATTTCAAATGTTTCTTCAGTTTGCATGTACATATTTGCTGACTCCTTGCTGTCAAAATTTTGGCTCTCTGACCTTTTGATTGACACCTCACTTGAGCCAATAGGAGCTCCCATACTGACAATCTAGGCTTCAATAAGCAATGAGAGCCTGTGTTGAAGGAAAAGCCTCCCCTAATTCCTTTGGTCTCACAGCCAATCTATAGCCAGCAAGTGGCCAGCTGGCTTATGGGTCATGTAGACAATGACAGAGCAGTTTTTAACTCTTTCATGGCATCACAGACCACTGTTTAAGTACATAAATTATAAACAAATGTTTTCTTTGCTGTCGTAAGGGGGAAGGTCTTTCTTTCTTTCATCTTTCTTTCTTGGTATTGGTATTTAACTCAGTGATAGAAGCACTTACATTTATTCTGACTGTCAGGAAAAAATCAGCAGTTACCTTTCAAGTGAGAGCATGTATGTACATGTACTAAAAATGGAACAAGAACAGCTTTTAGTTTACTTTTGTCATGCTTTGAACAGGCCTTTTAGGTGAGTTCTGGTGAATTTTACAGGACTGGTAAGTTTTTAAGGTTTTAAACAGTTATTGATAAGTAACAATGACTTGAATGTATGAAATATCTGTTCTGGAAAAAAAAGTACTTTCTTACAATCCTGCTAGAAGGTAGGCAAATGCGCTCTAAAAAGCCTCACTACTGTTTACATGTGATGGATCTCTGCTTTGATCATTTTATTTGTCTCTCTTTAGCTATGCTAGCTACATGGTACTATGGATGGCAATGTTGGTTGGATTACACTGACATTTGGTTATCCTCAGACTTTCCTTTGTGCCACTATGAGGTCGTCACTTTTGGTTTTATTTAAAGTTCTCAACAATCATGGGATGGATTGGAAATTTGCACATGTTCAGGGTCCCTTCATGATAAATCATGACACCCAGTTTAAATGTTATCAATCTATTAAATAGGTGTAAGTGGTGGTTATCAGTATTGTAGATATACTGGAAGGTTAGAAGGCTCTTGCTACACCACTAAAGTGCAGCACACACTGCCGTCAGCGTGGCACTGTGGCCGTCAAGTGCCACCGCCCAGCACACACTGGCAGCAGCGCACAGCGGCACCGTTGACACTAAAGTGTTTTTGTCACCCCAGCCTGCTAGGTGGCTGTACCTACACTAGTTGCCAACTGCTAGTAAGGGAAATAAGAAGAGGAAAAACTTTGAGGCAACAACAACTTGGATTTCACGGGTGAGTTTCTTATCGAAATCGTCTTATTAAAAACAACCGGAGTTGATACTACAGTGGCCGAGACGTACATAAAAGGCTTTTCATGCAGCGTCGGCCACACTGGAAATAGACCAGTGGGCTGAAGCAGAGCGGCGCGTCAGCCAGTGCTGGTGTGGGTTTGTTGCTAGAATATAATGGAGGCAGCGTTTTGACGCGCGGCGGTGTGTGTTGCACTTTAGTGTGTTTAGAATGTCAGCTATTAAATGTAATGTTTCTTGTTATGCAATGACATGTACACACATATATATATATATGTATATATATGTGTATATATATGTATATATATATATATATATATATATATATATATATATATATATATATATATATGTATATATATATATATATATATATATATACGGAGTGAATGGGGTGAAGGGGATGGTGGATGGCGTGACATCTAGGAAAGATGGCTGCCACTACAGAACACTGTTAAAGACAGATAAACAACATCACCACTTGTTTGGCATGTTTGCCCCAAACTAGGTGTTTCAAGACAAAAAAAAAGTAATTCCTAACCAATTGTTTTTTGTTGCCCATAACCACATGTTGACAACAGCGTCCTAAGAAACACAGACCAATATAAAGTTTAGCTAGCTGTTTTAACAGTTGATGTCGATGTTCTAAACACAGTAGTTGGTGTAGCAGGACTCTTCTATCCCACTTCAATAATGCTGATAACCACTACTAACACCTATTTAATAGAGTGTGACATTCAGAAAGGGTGATCTTAATTACTTTCATCATGATACCGATGCTTTTTGAACTGCACCATCATCAGGTCAAAGTTTTTCCTTTTACAGTGAAATATCTTAACATCTACTGGATGGACTGGCACATAATTCTATGCAGATGTCACGATTCCCAGAAGACAAATCATAATGACTTTAGTGGTGCCCTGTCTTTTCAAATAGCACCACCAGCAGGTTGACAGACAGTCATGTATGCCAAAGGATGAATTAGAATCAGCGTAGTGATCCCATGACTTTTCATCTTGTGCCATCATTAGGTCAAACTTTCAATTTCTCCAGTACTTTGAATTCTTGTTAATTCTATTTGGAAAAATGAATGACATGCCCATCAGCCTTAGCAACCTCTTTAGGACTAATTAGCACCAAACTAAGCATAGGCTTCCTTTTTATTTCTCTTTTTATGTCTTTATTTGTTCATTTACTTTTGTAATCACCCAGGTCTATCAGGTTCCCTACGTGTTCTTTCCCATCTGAGGGAGAATTTAATTTCTACTTAGCAGTTCACCAGTTCCCAGTGGTGTAAAAACAGTGGTTCATTGTTTGATATGACCAGCTGTTATTGGCACTTCTCAAATTCTCTCTCTCGTGGAAATGGACCAAACAGTTCTCACCAGCATCGATCTCATTGCAGTGCAATGTTTTGCTGGAAAATCTTCATGCATCAGCATTCATGTGGATGCAACTTGACATGCACCACCCATGAGTGAGTGCAGCAACTTCTCTGAACACTGGTTAATAAATGACAACAATTAATACTTCTGACTAATTGTGGTCAAATGGAATTTCATGTATGTAATTTATATAAGTAATTTCACTACATAAATCACTATGCAAATATGAATGCGGCTGAACTACTAATCTAAATTACTTCTGTGAAACTGTAACTAAATGGGACAAAATTCAGTTTGAAATGTATCCCAAATGTATTTTGAGGGTATTTGAAGAAGTTTCGGAGTGTGTCACATTTTGCTCTTTGACCTATTAGGTCAGGTCATCATAATAAAGCAATTCACTGGCTGGGGCTGTTGTGCCTTTCTTTCCAGGCTTGGCTCAGTTTCTCATCAAAGGCTTCCTGCATTGAGCTCTGTGCCTACTGAGATCAGAGGGACGTGACCCGTGTCAGAGTCAGGGTTACCTACTGCTCCAATAGGGCTTTGGCTCCGCTGCCGCTGCTGGCCTGAGGGCAGAACATGCCCCTCTAAACTCTGGAAGTGTAAGAAGTACGATCAACCCGCACAGAGCCTAGGGGATGTCTGTGATGAAGGCCAGCATTGTGGCCTTCCTTGGGGGTGTAAGAGTCCAGGGTCAGTCCCTAACCCGGATCATGACCTCTCCTAGGTTATTCTCTATTGCCATCCAGATTGGAGGTCAGATGCTCCTTCGTGAGTAGGCCGTTGAGGAATTCCATCGTTTGATTGAAGTCAGGGGGATCTTCTGATTAAAGGCTTATGTGAGTGAGAGTGAGTGGATGACCTCGTCTCAGCTCTTGGTCAGCAGCGTTTAGAGCTTCTATTTTATGCTTTTTAGATGTTTCCTTTTCCTGTTGTAACTGGCACAAAGAATGTACACCCACTCATCTCCCTTACCCGCTGCACTCTCCCTTTGAAATGAATGGTGTAACACTACTCGCAAGTCACATTCTGATTGTTGAAGCATAATTCACTTTTTGTCCAGAGTAAAACCTAAAAAGAATTCTTCAATGTTCCTTCATGCATTAAAAAAAATGAAGATAGACCTGTTATTGTGGCAAAGAAAAATGTACTGGATAAAGACCACAGGGAGCATGGGCCACAGTTTTTGCTAATGTTCCTTTGGTTTGGCTCACTCGCATATTTTCTGGGCCACATTGACCGAAGCGCCTCCCCAACACTGTGAAAAGCCTCTCATCGTAGCATTTTTGCCTCTTCTGCAGCAAACACACTAATAGGCCAAAGGAGGTTTCCCACCCTAAACCTGAACCCTTGACCTTGTTTAAGGGTTGGGAGACCTGGGCTGTAGCTAATGTTGCTACATAAAAGCCGTTGTGGATGGACTAGTATTTTAACATCCACAACACTATAATTATGTAGTGGGAATGCCAACTAGAACTACAGTTTGAATAGCTGAGCACAGCTGAGACATGGTGGAATGACTGGGCTTTAAAATGCCTTTGACAGTAGAATTTACCCTCACAGCCTTGCAAACAGACCTTTATGCGTGTTTGTTTTCCTTAATCATACATGCAAGGAATCCCTTAAAAGACTTCAGCACTGAGATAATCTTCATACCACCAATAATTGACGGAACAAAGTGCCATAAGGCATTTTAAAGAAACCAGTATGTAAGGCCCTTGGGTCAGTTACCTTTAACGGCTGCAAAAGTCCCAGCTGGTCACTTGAGTTTAACATGAGGCATCTCACAAGTATCATATATTCACCCCTCTTTTCCCCAGGGCTGGAGGCAGGAAAGGGGGTCTGATGCAGCAAAAAACACATCAGCACAGACAGAACACAGATTGTTTCCTTCTATACAATGCACAATGGTCCACTTGCCAAATAAAGTTCCTCTTTTAGCACACACAGCAGGTCTGTGTAAAATGGTAAACCACTGTGGTGCTGTAGAGGGAAGGAACAAGTGTTGCATATATCCTGGACATAATGCCAGCACGTGGGATGTTGGCTATTTCAAGGGATCACTGCTTTCCTCTTCCGTTCTCTGTCATCTTCTTGTATCATTTCAAACCACTAGAATTTGGCCAAAATCTAAAAATGCATAGGAAGCAGCTCGTCACTGTCTGCTCAAAGGTCTTTAACTACTGCCTGATAGATGGTTCAGGATGATCTAATTTTACTTGGTTGGTAAACAAAGTCAAAGGCTCTCACACACTAAGGATGGACATGTGCCAAATGTCTCTTTGAGTGCGTATTTCATGTCAGCTGATTAAAAACAGGTGTTTTTACATCAAGTTTTAATATCAAAAACTAATTAAGATTTAATTTCTCATCAGGTGATGCAAACACCTTAAATATCCCATGTCACCACCAGGTCTTTCATCTAGTCAATGAACTGTGTTGATGTGTTTGTAGATAAGGCTGGCAATATTCTATATTTTTCTTTATGTAAAAAATCCAGTGGAAAGATGAAAACCCACAACAGATTGACCAACTAACAAGTATTGTGTGTATATCATCTGCCTGAAATATCTTATTCCCCTGTGCCATACAGCTCTACTATCCAAAAACTATTGAAAATACACCAACAAGTGAAAGAATCAGTTTCTCTGTATCAGTTTGGTCTCCACCAACTCCCGAGCACCCCAGTGTCCAAAGGAAAATGTTGGCATTATACATTTCTGCAAACCATGGATACCTCACATTTGTACATTGTATATGTATCATATTAGTCTCACTCACCAGACCTTTCTCAAGAAAACAAAGGTCTGGCTAGGCCGACTCTCACTTTAAGATTTGTGGAAAAAAAAACGCCCCGGCTGCTTGTTTCTTTCAACCAATCACAATCACAAGGTCTTGGCGGTGCCACAGCAACGGTGCACTTGCAAAAATATTGCCAGGGGGAAACAGGTTTTGGTGTAACACGCCCACAAAAATATCGCCTACAGGACGCGAACCATGGCAGAAAAATGGCTACATCCCCGCAAGATCAAACACCGCAAAAGTTAGTAAAGGACATGTTGAAAACGGTTGAAAACTGCTACACAACTGGAGGTGGGAGGGCGGGACTTCAGCGGGTGGCTTGTTCCACCCAATGAGAGGCTGATCTATGCAGCGAACTTCCGCCCACTCGACTAGTATCATATCAACTAACTTTGTCCCAAGGAGGTGGAGGAGATGGCGGATGGCATGTCACCTAAGCAAGACACATGCCAAGCCACAGACCACTTTGTCAGACCAGTTAGTCATCAAACTTGGGTGATTTTTAGCAAACTGTTGCTTCATTTCCTGCTGGGAGAGTGCCACAAAAGTATTTGTTTTTTTTTTACCAAGAAATCATGGCATTTCTGCTGGGATAGTGCCACGAAAAGCAGCTGTGTTTTACAAACACCATACTGCATTTCCAGCTGTGATACTCTGCCCTGTTGGGCCTGACCTGACTTGCCGGGTTGGGCCCAGGCTGGCCTGTAATTTCTTAATATTTCCCCAGGCTTGAATCGTGTAGGGGTCTCGGCAGTTTCCCTGTTTTGTTTTGTTTTGTTTTGTTTTGTTTTGTTTTGTTTTGTTTTGTAACTGGCAGCTCTCCTGTGTAAATGGCAGGACTTTCAATTGATGGAATCAAGAGGGAAAGAGAGGAAGGGGGGAGTGGGTTGGAACTGCCATGGATCACCATGTGCACTTGAAGCACCAAGGGGCGCAGCCCGCTCTGCACCGTTGTACAAGACACAACAGACTTTTGAAATAACAGTAGAAAGAGAAGAGGTGGTGTTGGCAAACAAGTGTTTTAATATAAAATATATATATTATAATATATAAAATACAAGATTATTTCACAGTAGTATTTCTGGTTTTTATTTGGGTTCAGGTCAGGCTTAGACAGAAACTGTGTGGCTTCATACAGGGTCGGGCCTGATGTTTTTGGGCCTGGCTAGAGCCCCAGCTGCAATTGTGCCCCCAAAACTGGGTATTTTAAGTCAAAATGATCTTTTCCTAATCATAACCACGTGTTTTCTCTGCCTAAATCTAAATGCACATTAACCCTGGCCTTGTTAAAACCTTAAGTTTTGACGTATCTGCAACATAATAACTTAAATGTAACAGATCCATGGTTTGCAGAAACGTACGAGACCATCATTTATTCTGGCAACTGTGTTGTCCGTAGAGAAAAATCTGTCTTTTTAGGTACTCAATGCTCCACTATGTTCACCAGCTAGTCGCTGACTGTGTCTGTCTGCTGTTTGGTGATTGGCAGGTAGTGCACTGTGTGTTTATCAGAGTTTTCCAAACAAGAAAAGTAAAACAATCAGCCTCAAGATGCTTAAACACTCAGAGGAGCTGAGTTAGGTTCTAACTTTCTTTCAGTTCATCAGTGCAGGTGACCCCTTTCACACTGATGATAGAAACATACTGATAATTGCAGCTTTACTTTTACGTCTTCAGGAAAAACCAATAGAGTTGGAGCTGAAAGCCACAGAGAAGACAAGAAGTCAGGAAGCATCAAGAGGGACGGACTAACACATATTGGTTTTGGTCTTTTTGTTAACTTTGTTGACAACAACAAAAAAGTCAGACTTTTTAACATATTGAAAGAATATTAAGCTACTGACGATCCTATGGACAGTACCTGGGTCACTTGGAGGATTTTTCCTTCTGTCCCATTTTTGACATCGCCTTTGACAGTAATCCAGTTTTGTTCACATATTGACATCAATACAGTAGTTGGTCTATATGCAACAGATTGACATCTTAATCCTTTTGTCTTCTGCTGCAGTGGAGCACTCACATTTTTGAAAGTCTCCTTCTTTTGTAGTCAACATTGCATGTGAAAGTATTCTATCTGATAAAAATGTTACTGTCTGTCAAAGACGTAGCTAAACATCAGTGCCGCTGGGATTTGCACTTATTAAAAATGTCCATCGATTCATGTGTCTTGAACACATCTCAGCTGATTATGATGAACAATGTAAACAAGATCACATGCTTAGCAATTCTCAGTTTACACTGTTTTACAGATATGTAGCCATAGAAGTGTAAAACACACACACACACACGCACACACAGGTAATGAATAATGCATCAGTCAGCCTTGCTTATTGTGATACAGGGAGTTTGCATCTCTGGCATCATGTGCCCATTGGATACAGTGAAGCTTTACCAAATATTACTGCTGCAATATGATGCTCTGCTGACATTATCTCTCTCCTCATGGCGACCAATGTAAAAAATGAAGTAAATATTTGGTGTGAAGAAATGCTTAATAAATAAAATAAAAGCAAAATAAAGAAACAAATGTGTGTAATGAGTGTGATCACACTGTGATGAAAGGAAATGAATAGAGACCAATGGCTTCCAGGAGCTGTTCAGATTAGTATTGTTCTTAATCTAAAATTATTTATATTAACTTGATTGTGTGAGGAATGGTATGTAGAGTAACACCTTATTGTATATGTGACAATACATTTGAATATTTATAATAGTCGACTTACAATATAGCAGGTAACTTCAGCAACCTGCTGCTGTAATTCTGTTCTTTGAAAATATTGTACTGTGATGCCTTGCTGACTCTAATTATTACATCCATGCCCATACAGCTAACAGCATGGCAACATTGTTTTGGCCACCCCCTGTACAAACGTGGGTATCGTGTAGTTAATTCTGTATGCATGGTTATTATGCACATAATGCAAAAGAGCATTTTTTTATTTCCTCAGCATCTGATGTCCTTCTGCATCTTTGTTCCACAAAATATTCACTCGTTATATCAAATAAGAAAGCTGCTGTAGGATCTAGTCCTTTATAGACGAGTACCATACACATGTATTTTGTTTCTAGTTGCATCCTTGCCAAATGACTAAAGGAAAACCACTTACTACTTGGCTTTTAGTGTAACTCAGGTACAGTGCTAAAGTCCTCACTGATATCTTTGCTTTTAGCACTCTGAAGTGTCAAAACGTCCCATTTTAGGTGACAATGCATTATCACACATCTAATCTCTGGCTACATGGGTGGGGGTGACTAAGAGCATCATTTTGACTGACAACAGCATACTGCTAAATGCTCAAATACCAACACACAGCTGCATAGCTATTCATCACTAGTAATAGACTTGGATGTAGCTCATAAGTAGAAATCATTTATGCAAATGTGTTAAGTCATCTTTTATAGTAAAGTCATCATGATCATTCTGCACATGCATATTCATAATATGTCCAGGAAACCAGCCATTGTATTCTGTGACAATGCAGGTCCCAGCAGGTAATTTTGGTTGTGAAGTACAGTCGCCTGCTCCTTACTCTCTGGATTTAGGATAATCAGTTGTAATCAGTGTCCCACAAAATACTGTAGTCCTTAAAGTGTCAGCTGTGTGGAACACTTTTCTTCACTATTATAAACTGTATGCTTATTGCCATACTGACCATTGTTTTACCTAAAGTGTCTCAACATGAGTGAAAGACTGATTTTCAAATAACAATGTTTTGACAAGTGCATTTCCCACCCTGGCCTCACTACCTTCTTTCTGCTGTATGTGTCAGCACATACTGTATGTAGCATTTCACATCCCACCAGCCACAAGGAAGCTTTCAAAAAATAAGATTCAGACTTTGAATGAAACTTGGAGCCAAGACTTCAGGAGGTGGTAGCAAATTATTTAATAATATTGGTTTTCATTTTTAAGCTGGGCGCCTTTTCTGCTCTAAAGAAATTGTCCAAAACTTTGGTTTATGGCTAAACACCTTCAAAACTAATAATATTCCCATCAGCCCAAGGCACGGATATTCTTTATTATCCTGAGTCCAAACACAACGCGCTCCCCGTGATCCTGTGGACACCACCATTGTTGTTGTTGCTTACCGGCTGGCTTGTCAGTGTTGCCAGATCTTGGGAGAGAAACAAGCAACCAGGGCTATGGAAACAAGCCCAAAAGTAGAGACTGCAGTCCGACATACTATCATGCGTTTAAATAACTAATCATGCATGACTAACCGCACCACCACGGTTATAGCAAGTGCTCTTGTACTATTTGCAAGCATTTAATTAGGTAATATATATACATTTGGAGCAAAATTCCACCCTGCAGTATAATTCATGAAGTGCTAGTAGCCATGCGCAGCTGAACTGAAATTATTAGTGTCTTCAGAGAGTTTGTGGTGACTAAGTTTACGATATTGTAACCCTAGCTCTCTTAGCACAGGTAGAGCCCCCTACTGGACTCTTGTGTAATACTACTCCTAAAATCCTATAGCCAGCAAATTAAGATTTGCCAAACTGAATATGCGCTGACCCCACAGCCAGCCACCATCCTACACCCTCTTCAGTGAGCAACATTGGAGTGACAGGACCCCTGGGTAAAGGGCTCCACCTCTGCTAATACAACTAGCGTACAATATCATAACCTTTGTTTTATCTCACACAGTCTCTGCCCTCTAATGGGCTCTTTGGATACAATGGGTGGAGCCCAATGAGTGAATGCCCTTTCGAAACATAACATCGACTCAGCCACACTGATCCTGACCAGCTAAAGGTTAGTGTGAAAATCACCGTCGCTGAAGGGAAAAGGATGGCGGCCAGCTATGATGGGCCTCTTTATATACTGTGGGGTCCACACGTATTCAGGTAAGCAGGTCCTGACTGGCAGGCTTCTTTAAGCAGACCTCAGTGTGCTCAGAATTAAAGGAGTAATACTATGCAAAAGAGTCCAGTAGAAGGCGGGGCTTGTATGAGATAGAACTGAAACGACAGACAGTAGAAAGAATACTAAATACAGTCTCTCTCTGTCATGTTTAGGTTCTTTGCCTGAAGTTTTGAGGAATGTCTCTGCACCTTGTCAGTCGGGATCTGTAGCTTGCAGTGTAAAAGTTTCAGTTTTCTTTTTCTCTCTGCCATTGTTCTGCCTACTGTGTTCTAAGGCAACATTCATACTTTGCCACATGGATAATTGCACTCATCTGCAAAACTTTATGGGCATGTTTGCACTGGCACAATATTTTTTATGAATCAAACCTTGAGATGGGGCAGATAGTGGTTGCAAGTGATGTGCAATTCATGGTGCTATTATCAGCTGCAATTCATTCTGTGTGAATTTGGGCCTAAATGCGACCTCATCTTGTTTTACAGCCACAAAAAAAGCCTCATGAGTGACAGGCAGATCTTGTTTTGACCCTTTTCCTCTAAGTACACTGTTTGAACAAAGTCTCAAAGGAGAGGAGGCTTTTGGTCCTAAGCCAGTTATCCAGGGAAAAAATGCACAGGGGCTTAAAAAGGATGACAGTAGGGGCGGCTGTGGCTCAGAAGTAGAGCAGGTCGTCCACCAATCGAGATCAGCGGTTCGATCCCGGGCTCCTCCAGACTGCATGTCGAAATATCCTTGAGCAAGATACTGAACCCCAAATTCCTCCCGATGGCTGTTCCATCGGTGTGTGGGTGTGTTAAAACTGAGTAGCGGGTGGCACCTTGTATGGTAGCCTCGGCCACCAGTGTATGAATGGGTGAATGTGACTCGTAGTGTAAAAAACGCTTTGAGTGGTCACTAGATGACTAGAAAGGCGCTATAAAAATGCAGGTCCATTTACCATTTTAGTGCATAAGAATGTAATGACTGTTATACACACAAAACACAGTATCTTTGTAAGGATATTTCTAGAAAATCATGTGTAATTTCAAGAGGAATTTAACCAGATGTCTCACTTCCATGTAATGACCAACCTAAAAAAACACTTTGCATTCTTCTTATTTATCTGATTCTTTACCAAAAAAGAAAACAATCCTAACCAATAATCATCTTAATGAGTATATTTTCCTCTGTCAGATTAGCCTTGTTTATAAATCCATGCTGCCACCAGGGTATGAAAGCCACTGACTGACAGTCTTGATGGAGACGTCATGTGAGCTGGCAGCAGTACAGGGCCCCTGAGTGTAAAAGCTGTTCCCTGTGTTCAGAGTGAAAAAACCTGCTTTGTGCTGAATCAAAAAGCCCTCCCTGGTTTTTCCTATTCTCCTCTGGCTGCATATCTCTGTGACAGCGGTTCCAGGAGCCAGACCCTCACCACCGCACTTTCCACCCCCCCCACCCCCCACCCTCTCATTTCTGTCCATTAGCAATCCAGAGTGGGAGGTTTTGCTGAAAACAAACAACAACAAACAAAAGACCAAAGTGGGGCGAGGAGAGCGGAAGGGGGTGCAGAGGGAGAACTTCTGTGTAAAATAATTGCGAGGAACAATTTCAAACAGATGTCTGTTTGGACTTGGCCCTGGGCTCGTGTCCCCGTTAAATATAGTGATTTGATTGGAAAACAAGCAGTGTGAGATGGGCTGGCAGCCAGCCGGACCATTCGGGGGCTCTCTAATGACCCCCGAGGGTCGAGGGGTCGTTGGAGTAAAAGCAGATCAGAGAGGATATGGGGCCGGCGGCCAGGACAGGGCCCATAAATCTAGCCCATTCTCAGAGGAAGCTATCTTTTTTCACTTCGCCATCAGAATTAAAATACAATCACAATCGTCACATTGTGCTCCCGCCAGTGTGCAAAGGTTATAATTCAAAGTTAGCAGACAGAGCTGGGAGGTTGGGTTGGGTGGTAGTGGACTTTTGGGAGGAAGGTCAACAGGGTCATGTATTTTAGGCTCTATGAGAACCACTGCTTAGGGGGTTGTGGGAAATTGTCCTACAGATCCATATATTAAATGCTTTGATGACTATGACCTAGCTGAAAAGCATAACATCCACAGAAACAAGTGTAACAGTGAAATGAATTTATACCAACAAGTCAGTGAAATGTTTATTCCAATTCTCTAAATCACAGTAATAACAAAAAATGTATCATGAATGGGACGCATTATTACAGTGGAACAACATTTGAGAAGGCAAAATCTCTGATGGCATAGCTGACTGTGAGTTTTTCTTCCAATTTTCAGCCAGCTCAGCTTTTCACAGATGTGTTAATGTAGGGTGGACAGCTGCACTTTATGGCAGAATGGCGCAAGATGATCAGGATCATTTTCATCCCCACTGAGCCCTGAAGGAACACACGTGCTTTTCAGTTTTTCAAAACTAAAAACTTCATCGGGCTGCCAAAGAAAGAAAGAGAGAGAGAGAGAGAGAGAGAGAGAGAGAGAGAGAGAAAATCATCATCATTTTTATTTCTTTCCCGCAACAAAGGGCTTAGTCAGACCTTACTGTGAGCTGAGATCTGTGTTACACAGCTCTGATACACTCTCTATAGAGGAAGTAGTGTGTCAAAATCACTCTGACACACACACACACACACACACACACACAGGCCACATTTTTTTTTACAGCGTCTTCATGTGAAACTTTGAAGTATAACAAATATCTTGACTGAACATTCTCCCAAGTCAATGCTTGAACTCAAAGCACTTTCTAAAAGTATATATTAATAATAATAGTGCCACAAGCAGATTATGTAACATATTTAGATATTCAATTCAATACTTAACAGTGCTGTTTTATGATAAATACCTCAACATGAAAATCAGCCAATATAAAAATAATGTGTGAGAATGTGACAATTCTTTCACGTAAATGTAAGGCTGGCTTTTGTCAAAAATCCCAGAAGCTCACCTGGTTGAGTGTGCACTCCACATAGGCTGAGTCCTTGGCAGCCTAGGTTTGAATTCGACCTGCAGCCCTTTCCTGTGTATCATCCCTTCTCTGTCTCGCCCCACTTTCCTGTCACTCTCCAGCTGTTCTCTTATACAGGTAATAAAAAGACCTAAAAATATATTTAAAGAAATCCCACAGGTGAAATCAAAACCATCAATGTCTAATGTGTTTCTCAATACTTCACAACTTTCTTATTCAACTCCATTTCTTCCTAAAGTTGACAAACTCTAGTAACGCTACACAAACAGGAGGAAACAGTCCATTTGTTGGGGACTATTTTCAATAGTGGATTAATAAACCTTTAGTGAGCTATTTATTACTTATGGAACCAGGACCACGAATGTGGGATGAACTTAAAGTAAACCAGTGCCTGTGTTCATGGTGGTTAGTAATAATAATAATAATAATAATGATGATAATAATAAACTTTATTTATATAGCACCGTCTATACAAGAAATGCAGCACAAATGCTTTACAACGAGGGCATTATAAGCACTGAGTGCAGACAGTCAAGGCAATTCAATATAAAAGTGCATTTAAAAACAGCTTGAAACATGGATGATTCAAAACCATAAATCTTAAAATCGAAGAAAGAAAACATAAGATAAAATAAATCATAGAAAGTAATGAAATCATGACATCATAAAATCATAGAATTGTAAAAACATGAATCATAAAATCGAGCAGCAGGTGATCCCAGTGTTCTTGGAGGAAAATATAGGTAATGAAGGTGCCCTGGTGCAACAGTGTGGCTCGCTGATGTGTTTTGATAGTTTGCGGACAACAATGGAGCTCTGCAGCTTTATCGGATACACACACAATACTTGTTAGTATGATCTCTAAATTATTAACAACTGATTACTTTGAAAAAGTGAATCTAGTTGCATTGTGGGTAATGGTAATTTTCCAAACTGTTCATCATGACTTTGATTAAGCTATGGGAGCGCAACACTAAATCCTTTTTACTTTACTGTAATTTTTAAACTGACTGGATTTAATATTCCCAATCCTTTCAGTCCTTTTGTCTTAACTTTACCATGTTCTCCACTGAAGAGGTACATTCTGAAGAGGCACAGCAGGATGACACAGTAACATGCTTGCTTTCACTCTCCAGCCCTTATATTATAAAGATGTAGAGGCTCAGTTCAGACAGGAATAAGTAGGCGTATAATGTTACACTCACTCACTTGGACCTTGTTGACCCCTTGTGCTAAAGGTGCAGGTTTCACTTTTGTGTGGGTGGCAGCAAATCACAGCGACCCACTGTTTACTGAGCAAAGTCAATCTCTAAATGTCTCACAGTGAACAGTAACAGAAAGTAACAATTCAGTACACCTATGAGCATTTTAGGTGGCCATGCTACATCAAGGACACACTTATCACCAGAATGACCTTTGACTTCCAAAAGATGATCTTCTGTAGATTGCTTTCAGCCATGTGTTACTTAGGGCTAACATCTGACTCAGTCCATCTTGACTGACACGGGGAAGGGGCAATAACACTGTATACTGATGACCTATTAGCTTTGCCATTTTGTAAATCTGTTAAACTAAGGCTTACCAAGGCCTTCACAGATGAAACAGATACTTTTGATACTACTACCTTAAAATACAGTCCTGTGATGTGTATTATGGCATTCAATGTGACAAAGATATTAAAACTGAGCAAATGCTTTTTGAGTTGAGTTTTTGGAGTCGATTAGCTGTCTCTCCCCAAATGTAGACATCCAATCTCTTACAGATGTTTGTCACTTGTTGAGCCATCTGTCGCTTTGACATAGCGTGACACAGACTAGATCTGTCTCTTGAGGCTGGGGACCTGTGCTCAGAAGGGCTGGAAAGCAACATACATATTCAGCAACAGGCTTCACACCTCACTTATCATCATGACCCACATTGTAACGCAGCATCTGCAGCACCCTGCAGGAGATTGTGTATGCAGGTCTATACACAATAGAAATGGTGAAGTGAGAAAGAGAAAAATGCTCTGTTGATTTTTCAAATCTCACATGACTCCACAAGTCAGACTGCTCATCATCCAGGGAGGTGGGAGTTCAGCTGTTTGGTGACCCTGCGCCACAGGGAAGTACTGCCCTCCACCCCGAGTTCAATTCTAACCATTTATTGTCATGCACCATAAATGAGGAAATTCTGAAATTTACCCTGTGAACAGCTTTTTCACATTTCAGCCTTCAGCCTGTGCATAAATTTTGATTTGCCGTGCAACAAAATGTAACACTTGGGCGAGTTATCATTTGAAAAACTATGAGACCAGTACCAATACCAACACCCTTAAAGTGATACCTACTCCATAGAGTACTTCATTCAACACCTATCATACGTGATTAAAAGCATTCACTTATATAAAATACCACAGGCGTATAGCACAGCCATACTTTTAAAAGTTTTGGGGGCATCTTGGCAAGCTGAACTGCCAACTCTGTCAGACACACCCTTCTCAACTTCACCACACCACAGACTGTATGGGTTTTAACTACTGCAGTAGTGGGCCAATCATATCACATTAAATCTATGAACTCTTGCAGTGACTGGCTGCAAGGAAAACCATATAAATACTGATTTTGGTCTAGATCTGAGTACAAAAAGGATCAAATGAAGGTACTGTTTGACTAGAGAAGTTTCTATACATCTTGGTACTGGGTTGTTTTGGTCAGTGCCTTAAAGATACCAAGTGCAGATAACTAGTCATATATAACACTCGTATAATAATCATGTGCCATTTGTTTAAATAAGTCACATAAAAAAATCTGTTTTCCTATTTTATTCACTTTAATGTAGTGGTTCAGTTCATGTTACCGTTTCTGAGCTTGTTTTATCATTTCTGAGCTTGTGGCGCCCCCCTGTGTATGATACAGGTAAGGACAACCTTACCTGGACTTGGTAGCTCAACACATTGAAGCACTGTAGCCTACTTATTGCAGATACAATTAATGAGTGTAAGTTTATATTCTTTTTATAACTACATTAGTAACTCAGGCATGTAAATAGAATAAAACAGCTAAGTGCAGTACACTACAAAGCACCCAGGATACTAAGTTTTAGTAAAGTGATGTGTTAAAGTGTTTGACTACACTGTAAACCTCAATTCACTTACTCAATATAAAGCTTTATGATAACATCTTGGACTCAAAACTGTGTTCTTCAAATGCATGAATTAGTCAAAAAGATGAATTCTGAACCAGAAGTGCTCTTGATTTCACCTCAGTACAGCTTTATACACACAGGTGGGATGTCACTAACTGTGTATACGACTCAACTCATGGTGCAAAATATCTTTGACCACAACATTAACTGTAGCCCATTACAACTATTGTAAAATACATAAACACTGATCACTGCGTTATGAGTAACAGAAGAGATTACATTAGATTATAACACATTTAAACAGTTTTCCTCAGCTTATGGCCTTAAACACAGTGTCTCATGGCATGCTGGGAAACTCCACCTACTTAGCCCCAACATGCTACAATATGTTAAGTGCACAATGATAGTGTTGTATATTGGCCTTAAACTTATTAGGAGAAGTCGGCTTTATATATTTTAATCAAATTAACTCCAAAGATTATTTATTTATTGGGGCATTTTTAGCCTTTAATGGATAGGACAGACAAGTGTGTTGGGGGGGTGGGGTGGGGGAGTGACATGCAGCAAAGGGCCACAGGCTGGAGTCGAACCCGGGCCGCTGCGGCAACAGCCTTGTACATGGGGCGCCTGCTCTACCACTAAGCCACCGACACCCCAACTCAAAAATTTTTGATCCAACATCAAAAATGATGTCAAGCTCACAAGGGATGGGTGTTTGTGTCAAGTGAACATAAAGTGTATACGTCATTTTGACAATGCAGGGCATTTGTGTAGACTTTACGCAAGCCAGCGACAGCTTGTGCACATTGTGCTGTAAATTATGAATAAACTCATGCATGGTAATGTTACAGTACATGTTTATTAGAAATGTTTGTCATTGTTTTTCATGGAATGCAAAACAAGCTGTTACAAAATTATCATAGATCACATTATGAAAAGAATATATATATATATATAAAAATTAATATATGTATATATGGTATTTAAAATGTCACATCAGTTTATGAATAAAGACACAAAATCCAAAACAGACAAAAATTCAACATTTCAATGTTTAGAATATTCATACAAAAATACTGGTTAAATATAAGAGAGACCTTGTTATGTAAGCAAAACATTGTTCAATGGTTAGGCAAAGTAAACTAGTTGAATCGATAATAGAGCATGCATGATTATAGATGGATGTAAAACATTGTAAATTCTTACACAGTTGCTCAAGTACACCATTTTTATTTAAAGGTAAATGCACTAATGCAGATTATTTCAGATGACAAATCATTCCATAATGTAAAAAAAATCAGTTTCATAAAAAAAGACTCATATTTACAATGACTTGTGAGCTACAGTAGACTTTTCAACATAAGACATTTTAAAGAGTTTGATTTTAAGGCTGACAAATGTTTTCCTACAAAACATTAATAATGTAATGCACATAGCCAGGGATACACAAAAATGCAACAAAGCATGACAATTCATTAATTACGTAACTAAAACACTTTTCAAAGTATACTAGAGTGTATAACACAGACGAATCGATTATGATAAGCTGAAAGCTACAATATGTTTCCAGCACCAGATGTCAATATAACAGAAAGACAGAAGGATGTTGGACTCTTAGTCTGATGTATTCTGGTTAAAATGAAAATCAGGTTGACAATAATTTAAATATCTAACGACATTAGAAATTCACATTGTGTGGATGTTAACACTATGATGTTTTGCAGACGATGGGTTTTGTTCTTCATTCCCCATAACTAAAAGTTGGTACTCTTCATCAAGATGATGTTGGCATGGGACATTTGTAAGATGTTGGATTTTGGTTACTTAACACAACTTAAAACCAACAAAATATCAATGCCATCTGTTTTAAGTATTTTATGTCATATTGATGTTGGCATTAGACATTACCCTGTCATTGAGTTTTGGTTATCTGATGTCAAAACCTAAGTTCAATCAAATATCAAGGTGCTGGTGGGCAGCTGGATTAGAACAGACTGCTTTCAAAGTTAAGTTAATGTCAAGCGCAAGAGGACCTTTCATTGAGAAACCAATAAAGAACGACACGTTTGACCCCTGGGCCAGCCCACCGAGCTGACTTCGAAACATTGGGGTGACTTCGAGCTTCAGGCCTGGGATACAAGTGTCTGCCAGTATCAACTCATTCTTCACCTCACCAGTGACCCTGCAAAGCTTCTCCTCCACCTTCTTCTCTTTCCATATTTTGCCATTTTCCCACATGGAGGCAAACTCTTCCTGTCCAGCCGTGCAGCACTTTTTGATTTCCCCTAAGTGTACTAGTCGTTCATAGCCCTGTTTCTTCCCCAGGAGGAAATGGACAGTGGGTCTCTTGCCATTGTACACTTCCTTCATTACTATATGATAAGAGGCCCTCATCTGTGAGATGTACACCCCTAGCCTGCGATCTGCTGGACAGTTCTGCTGTGGCCACAACAGCACAACTGCAATGAAGTGCAGTGGCAAATTCTCATCCAATGGGATTTGCTCCTTCAGAACTTGCCAAAGGAGATTAATTAAGTCCTGGTATGGCTGAATGTTTGGTGATGCCAGTTTGATACAACTCAGCACAACACTGAAGTAGATGAAGTTGATCCTCTCCCTCACACTCGGCTTATGTTCAGGTGCACAAACAAAAGCATACTGTTTGGCAATCTTCTTCATTATATCAGGATGGATGTCATTTGAGAGACAGCTCAGAATCCCAGAGTAGGTATCAGCTTTTTGCAGCTCCAGGAATTGTCTTGCCTCGTGTAGTTTCAGCATGTTGTGCATGGCTTTATTCTTCAGAAGAGCTGCAGAGTCTGTCTTGCAGAAAAGCTTTGCATACTGTTTGAAACATCTGAAAAGCTCATTTTGGGCAACCTGCTCACGACTGTCTTTCAATCCAGACCTGGAGCCCAAGTTCACATAAAAACTGTCAAGGAAGTCAAAGTTCACCTTCATCCTATATCTGAGGTTGTAAAGTACATGCTCATACTGTCTGAGAATTTTGTAGTAGTTTGTGTGTTTGTTGTGCCGTTTATCATTTCTCTCTACATCCTGAAATTTCATTTCTCCAGAGAGAACCTCACTCATAATGTCATGGCGGACATTGTCAGAAGAAAATATGGGGGTCTTTGCCAGCACATCAATGACAAGAACGCCAACCTGAATTTCTCCCAGGCACCCTGCTGTATTAAAAGGGCAGTTGTCTGTTTTGTTTTGTAATCGCTGAATGGACTCCTTCTTTGCAAGGTTCTGTGTTTCCTTGAATGCATCTATTGCTGACTGAGACATTTTCAGAAACATGTCCAATTTTTCAGGACTAAGAGGTTCTTCTTTGTAGGTTGTGATTGCATTCTTCAGCTCATGCTTGATAACTTGTGCTGATGTGTCTGCAAAATATGAGTTGTCTTTGGAAAGATCTCTTGCTCTCGTGGCCCAAACTCCTGCCTCTGGGAAATCTTTCTTTTTCAGGTAATAGTACCTGGCAAGTAACTGAGAGACAACTGCATCTTTCTCAAATCTTTTTGATGCATTTTGCAGCACCATCTCTTCCAGTCCTGGGGTTTCACTTGCAATGTCTTGAATTAGTGGAGAGAACTGAGATTCCTCCACTGAGTGATGTCTCTTCACCAAAATGTGGTGAACATCTTGCAGGAGTTTGTCTTTGCCTAGTGTGCTCTCATAAAGCTTGTCTGTGGTCAGCAGACGATCAGTGATATCAGCTTTGCTCACATTGTGTGTTGTTGTAAGCTCCTGCAAACAGTGCCTTGCAATACTTGAATGGATCATTTTCACACCTTTGAAAACTACTTTACCCTCAACTGAGCAGGTGGTAACTAAAGTGGAAAATTTCCCAAATCCTTCTTCGACTTTGATGGTTCCACAAACTGGTTTTGGTTGAAGACCAAGAAATTCCTCACACAGAGAGACGGAGAGAGAGGCACCCTTGCAGTATACATTCAACAGAGCTAAAACAGCCAGGAGTTGTGCATGTTTTTGATTTATGTTGAAGCTCTTAAGGGTGTTGCGGGCTACACCCTGAACATACTCTGGCTTAAAGTTCTTCTTCATGATCATGAACCCGTAGAACGTGTCTGCATTCTTGTGCGTTTTCTCTATTTCTACAAGTTTTTCCTCAAACAGTTTCTGCTCCATCTCAGACAGATTATTTCCAATGAACACTGTCTCCTCAGTTGATTCAGTCTGTTCAGAGGACTCTGACCTCATACAGTTCAGGAGAATGACCTGTGCAGATTTAGACCGAATCTCTTTCTTTGCACATTCTTTCTCAATGAGCTGCTGCAAGTCAAACACTTTTTCTTTATCGTCAAAGTCATCTATCATCAACAAAATGGGGACCCTTGGTAATTGCTCTTCATGGTCATACACTAGAAGTTTGACCACATGGTCAGCAACTTCAGCAAAGTCAGCGTTGCTGTCTCTGAGGACAGCACAACGGAATCTGTCTCGGAGAGCCCATAAAGTATGCATGGCCAAAGTTGTCCCACCACATCCAGGTACATGCATGAGGTTGAACAACACGCAGGCTTTTCCCAGGGAACACAAATCTGGTAGGACTGCGTTCATAATGAAGTCAAACTTGTCTCGTTTGATAAATGGTGTGGATCCAGGCTGCTCTGAGAAGTAGAAATTCCACCATGACACTTTTCCTCCTTTGTAGAAGTTCTCCTCTATGGCAATTTTGTCCTCATTTCCTCCTTCACATTGGTTCACACACAGGACCTCTAAGGTATTCAGGCTACGCTCCACCTTCTTCTCAAGAAGCACTTTGCTTCCCCCACCACAGGGCAGGAAACGGCTGGATCTACGGTTTTTTGACAGAAGACTGAGGACAGTGCCATTGACTTCAGCAAAACTGAGCTCATATATGCACCTATGAGAGATGTTGATTCCACACCGAGCCTCAATCAGGCCAATCCAGGAAGTAAATGCTTTTTCATTGTCGCATATACAAAGGATTTGCTCGATGCCTCTGAGCTCCTGGAAGAATGTGCTGAAAGTCTCAACAAGAGGGTCCATCTTCTCACTCACTGTTGACAAAAGTAAGAAAATGACAAGAAATCTCTTGTTTGGAAGCACATCTTTCCGACACAAGAAGGAAATCACGTCTCGAATGGAGGCTCCCTTGTCCATCAACCACTCATCTATGTCTGAGGGTGCCTCATCCTCAATACCTCCATTGCATAACACCCAGCTGGTCTTTCGGGTTAATTTCAGTTTGTTTGCAATGTCCTCAACTCCCTCTGTGATTTTATACTTTGCTGGTAAATGTACACTCACTGTACTCTGCTGTTCAAAGCGATGCTGTAATCCATGTTTAGATGATTCTGGATCAAAGTCCAAAACTGCTGTTGGGTCGAGCTCGACAAGAAATCCCAGTGATTCAAACTGGGTTGAATGTGATTTGTTAGTTACTATCACATACGACTCAAAATGTGACTTATCTAATGAGAGGGTTCCACCAGTTATCATCTGACTTAATCTGGAGCCTTGGGTACTGCTTTTTATCACATTGAGGTGCTTCTCTTCAGCTTCTTTGCGGAGTTGTGATCGCTGTGTCATACTGCCAACAAACTGGTTGTACTCTTCCATAGGTTTGGCAAATGTGGTTAGTGCAAGGAGACTCCTGCTGCTACCACCATCTCTGACAAAGAATTGTTTTGATGGTTTTGTTTCCATTGCAACTGTTTCTTTACCCTTTGCTTTTTTCTTGGCTTTTTTTGTGTCCATGTTGAAAGTGTGGTAGATGTTTTCTTCACACATCGTAGAGTCAGGGACTACGTCCACTTCTATCACACATTTGTCTGATGATGTCATATTCTTATTGAGAACGCCAACAAATCTCGGAGGTTTGATGCAATTTTGAGCAGTCTGCTTGTGTTTATACTCAAAATAACCATCAATGGCAGATTTTAGTTCCTTTGCATAAGCTTCTCTGTCCTTAACAACCACTCCCAACACCTGGCCATGCCTGAATTCTGGCTCATCTCCTATTCCAAAATGGATGGTGCCATTGGTGCGGCTATTCATGCAGGCAGCTGCAAAGCGAATCGTCTCTTCTGTGAACTTGATCATTTCAGTTTCATCTGTTGTATTGATGAAAGCTTTATACTCGTGACAGGGTTCAATTAAATCTGACGGACCCGATTCTGTAATATCAAGAATGCTGCTCTCCATGTATCTATAGGTATCATGGTACCTACAAAATGGATAAGGTTTGCATGGTCTTCCAGGCTGATTTGTAGAGCTTGCTGGCTCCTCTTTCTTTAATTTTACTAACTCATCTCTGGCATGAATGATAAGTTTTGCTGGTCCAAAAGTCACACCAATTTCTTTTAAGTCTTCTTTATCTAAAAGCAAAAGACTGGCTCCATTAATGTCTTGCTGAAACAGTGTCTCTGCAACTCTGTCATCCACATCATCCAACTTGACAGCCCATTCTCTCACTTGATGTTTACTCCAATTCTTGATGTCAGGTGACAGATCCTCCTCCTGACTCTAAAATAAAAAGTGCTGTTATTTTTTTTCTCATTTTCACCTGAAATTACTGCACACCTATTTGTTGATCATTTTTAATTTTTAAGTATGAGGTGTAATAATGCACAATGACTTAAAGTGGTTTAATATGTAAGAAGTGAACACAATTTACAAAGCTGTGTTAGTTTGTTAAATTTATGCATGTGAATTGCATGTAAAAAAGTAAAAAAGTTGTAAAAAAAAAAAAAAGTAAAAAAGTTTTTACATTTTTTACATTTTTACAAAAGCAGTTTGATGGATTATGGTACAGGAGCAACTTCCTCTAAAGTGCAGATTGTTTCAACTGCTATTTACATGTACCTTGATTTCCCATTCCTCCGCCATGGTCTGCCTTGCTTCCTTCTTCACACACGTAGATCACTCATGCTACAAAAATAATTTAAAAAGAGCAATTCATGATAGAGGACTAGACACTGTCTGGAAGCACAAAATGTTATAAATTTCAGCCTTACCTTCACTTTTTCCAGATCATCCATGATAGCCGGCTCACCTTTCACAAATCTTGACCATTAATGCTGCAAAAGAAAGTATAAATATGAATATATTGACAATTGTTAAAGCATATCTAGGACAAGGTACTGAACCTCAATTCTTTGACCAACTAAACTGTCTGCAGGCCTAAGTACCAAAAACCACCAACTAAGCTGTATGTAGCCCTGAGTATCAAAAACTCAGCAAATCGCTACAGACCTATGTTGTGGTAAATACTCTGAACTATCAGTAACTAACATTAATAGTGACTATTCCAGGGGTCTTCAATGTTTTTCAGGTCAAGGACCCCTTCGCTGAGGGAGAGACAGGGCAGGGATCCCCTTTAATAAACAATGTATAGAAGTGAGTTGCATATTAAACTGGGCCTAGAATAACGTAAGGGGTCCTAAAGTGTCATGTATAAACATACCCTTTTATGGTGCATAAGATACAAAGCTAATAAAATAATAATTATTGGCAGATTCATAGATTTATACATTGTGTCAGTTTCTGAGACGGACAGTATCTTAAACCTGACCTTTTTTGTAAGGATATGAAAGTGGACATTGAAGGCTGACTCTTGTCTTTCTTTCCATGGCAAGCCTTCATCATGTGCCTCTTAAGTGTTGAGGCCTTCATCTTTTTGCTGTCATATACCAGCATCGTGCTGCACTTGGTACACTCAACGAAGCCGACACACACGTTGTAATCGTCAACAACTCACATGCACGGCCAATGGCTTTCCTAGGAAATTTAAGTGCTGCACAGTGATTTAGTATTAGCTAGCTGGCTGCAACACAAGCCCGAAGCATTATCAAACCACCCCCGTGTTTAACAATTGGACAGGTGTAGTTTTAATGAAACTCTGCACCCTTTTTCTCCAAACATACCTTTGTTCATTGTGTCCAAAAAGTTCTATTTTAACGTCATCAGTCCACAAGACTTGTTTCCAAAAAGCAGCCTACTAGCAGCATCCCAGAACATTTTCTTGGTCGCCCAGACCTCAACTTGACCTCCACAGTTCCTGTTAACTGCCATTTCTTAATTACATTACAGCCTGAGGAAAAACACTTTGGTATCTTCTTATAGCCTTCTCCTGCGTTGTAGGCATAAATTATTTTAGTTTCAGAGTGCTAGGCAGTTGTTTAGCGGAGCCCATGGCTGCTGATTGTTGGGACAAGATTTCATGAGTCAGAGTATTTATAAAGCTTTAAAATTTGCATCACCTGGCCTTTTTCTAAAGATTACTGTAAACAAGCCATAGCCTGACAATTTAATTAAGGTGTGACACCCTGGTTAAAGTTGTCTGAGAGCTCAAATGTCTTGGGGTGCCCAAACTTTTGCATGGTGCTCCTTTCCATTTTTTTCCACTCTAAAATTTTACAAAACAAAAATAATACACTGATCTTGCTTAAAATGTTGAGAAGCCTGTTTCATCTTTAACGTCATGCCTTTTGTAGATCATCTTCATCTTCAACTTACTTAACACTTCACATTTTTAAAACATTTAACCAGGGGTACACAAACTTTTGCATGCCACTGTAATTCCAACAGTACTGTCATGAGGACTATCTAGTTGTTTATTTCTCCATCCCCTGCTCACTATCCCCACTCCATGTACTCAGCTCTCACTCCCCTGACCTGCCATCCTAAAACCGTCCACTAGATGTCCTCACACTTTCTTGCCAGACCTTGCCAGACATTCCTAGTCACTTTTTTTAGACTTGCTAGTATCACCAGTAAACCTTGACCTTCACTTTTGTTAATACATTTCTGAATTGCCTGTCTGCCCTGAGTGCCTGTGTTTGGGTCCTGTTGTTCCACCCACTCCAGCCATGCCAGTACACCTGAAACACTTCAGTGAAGCAAAACCATGTCTAGTATTTGTTACAACTACGCTCTGCTTGTTATCTCAACCTGTACACCGAGACAGAGGCCTACTGTCTCACAGTATACAGTCCTGACTAGAGATGTACCGATACCACTTTTTCCTTCCCGACACGGATTCCAATCCCTGAACCTTAGGTATCTGCCAACACTGAGTACCGATCCGATACCAGCACGTAAAATAACAATGGATGTGATATGAATTGTTGCATGTCTCAACTCCTAAAACTCTATGTAAAATATTATGAAATACATACATTATAGTAGAATGAATGCCATAAAACTTTTTTATTATTATCCAGTGTTGACACAGATCAAGACACAGCTTAAAGTGCAGCCACACAATTTGGTAAAAAAAGACATTTTAAAGGCTACAGTAGAATGCTTTTTAAACTCTGCCCCGTTTCCGTTCCGTTTGCCTGTAGCCTGCGTATGCGTAATGTCGTGAGGCATTACGTGGTATCGGACTGGTCGTAGGCTGTACTTGCCGATACCCAATACCGCATTTTAGGCAGTATCAGAGGCATTTCCGATACTGGTTTCGGTATTGGTACAACTCTAGTCCTGACATTTTATCTAACTGGAACTGGCACTGTGGTAAGAATTAAATAGATAAAACCCAACCCAACCCTGAACAGGCCTGGAATGAAACAGCATTATGTGATCATTAATAGGTGTGGAAGGAGCTGTTTGGCCTAATGGTTTTTTTTTTTTACAGTATTTGTGATATGAACCCTAGTGTCCAAGAGATGTAAGACTGCATCCACTACCTTTACTCTAAGTGTTGTTGAATGCAATAATTACACTACAGTAATGAATAACTGATTGTTTCACATCAACTATATACTGCATTTTTTTTTATTCGAATTCCCTATCTAAAATGTTTTCTTTATAATAGCTTTCTAATGTTTAACAGTGCAGTGAGATGCACCCAGTGTTGGGGAGTAACTAGTTACATGTAATGAAATTGCAAATTAAATGTAATTGTAATCAGTTAAAGTTACTGAGCAAAAAATTCTTTTTAGCAAAAAGTTAATATGTAGAATATAACTGAGTTGTTGTTTTTTTGGCCATGCAGGAATGCCTTCTTTCAGCATAGCCTATTCCCTGACATTTTTCAGCTTCATGTAACGAATTACATTAGCCTACTTTACTGAAGTAATTTAAAATGTTCCCTTAGTACACTGTAAACAGGGTAACTAGTAAACTATCTATTATATTTCAAAACTAACCTTCCCAACACTAGATGAACCCTTGGGTTACGTTATATGACAAAATGATGATTTCACCACTGCTCTCTGGTGCCAAGTGTGGTTAGAACAAAACCAGGAAGAAGCTGCAATTATATAACTACGCAGTTCACAATTACATGGCCTATTTTAGCCAACATAATTATCAGAATATAGTTTTATACTTGATAACGGGCTATGTCAAACTGTTTTTTAATGCTATGGATGTGATTGGAACCGAAGTAACGTCAAAGTGGAAACAAGAAGTTACATTCTACTATTTGACACTATTAGACAGGAAGACATCCACCTAGCAGGGTTATCACAATCTACATCACAAAACGGAGGAGGTAGGCTATTGTTTTTTTCACATTGGAAATGATTTAGTAAACGCCTGTCAGACAACATCTTCACACTGCCCACGGAAATGGAAAAATAGGCTACAACACACAGACAACTTACCATCTCATAAAAATTCTACGTAGCCTAACCGAGACTCTCCCTCGTCTGCTGTCCTCGCCGTTTAATTTCAGATAGGGGCCGTGTGACAGACTTTTCGAGACGACTGATTAAAAGAGATTTTTCAGTGCTGGTTCACAGTCAGAGAGCAGATACATGAGAGCCGACTAATGCGGAAGCCAGTCAGGATTCGCTGGCTGGTCAGTTCTAAGGAAACGAAACCCGAAGAATACATCTGGCCCAATGCCAGTCCAGCCCCTGCACCCTCCCAGCGCCTAACGGACTGAGTTCTTTTTATAGTTATGGGTGCATTTCATCACTCGAAGATGTCTCCTCGCGTCCTTCACTCGCTTCTTTTCCTCAAGTCTCAGTCCTGCCCACGAGAGAAGCTGTCAACATGTTTTATTATTAGGGCCCGAGCACCTAACGGTGCACCTAAATGCAAGGATTTATTATTATTATTATTATTATTATTATTATTATTATTATTATTCCTCCAAATGAATTGCCTTTTTGGGAGGCTTAACATACCCGAAAACTCATGAAACTTTGCACACATCTCAGAACTGGTGAAAAATTTGATGTTTTAAGGGTCTCGTGCGCGGGTTCCAAAAACTGGCTCAGTAGCGCCCCCTACAAAAGTTTGAGGAAACAGCCCCTGAAGCCAGTTTAACCTACGTGTATGAAACTCGGCAGGCTCATGTTACACTCCAGGACCTACAAAAAAGCCTGCTGGAGGCATGCTCTAAACCCAACAGGAAGTCGGCCATTTTGAATTTACTGTTTATTTTTGGCCATTTCCAGGGGTCATAAATGAACAAACTAGTCCTAGAGATTTCATCTGATCGACTTCAAACCATGGTCTGTCCCATCCCAAGACCTTGAAGATGAAAAGTTATCAAAAGCTTGAGTTTTCGTCAATGCGTGTGACCGTGGGATGGCGTCAAAGTTAGGGGTCTCTCGCCACTAAACAGGAAGTAGTTTATAACTCCAGCATACATGGTCCAATCTTGCCCAAACTTCACAGGATTGATGACAGTCCCATCCTGAACACATCTACATGTCAATAATTAGAGATAAACATAGCGCCCCCTACTGTCAATGGGAAATGTCATGTTTGTGACTTTAATGTACATCTCCTTCAGACTTGACCAGATCCACTTCAAACTTGGTGAAAAAGGTCATAAGACGTTGATGACACTTTATTGTGGAAACTGTGAGTTTTCGTCGAAGGGCGTGGCCACGGCCTGGCGGCGAACTTTGATGTTTTGCTGTAATGATAAACGTTGCTGTAATTTGACTCCACGTGGGAATATCTTGCCAAAACTTCACACATATGATGACAGTCCAGCCCTGAACACATCTACAGAGGAATTTTGAATCACCGCCATAGCGCCACCTTCTGGCAACAGAAAGCTACTTTATATATTCTTTGATGTCCCGCTTCTAGCAGGTTAATCAGACCCACCTCAAACTTGCTGGTCTAAGTCCTTAGACCTTGATGATGCTTAAAAATGAAGCTTTTGAGTTTTCATCAAACGCTGTCACCGTGGCGCCACCTTGTTCGCCATCAAACACGATGTTGTTTTGAAGGGACAAGGGATGCTTGAAAACTCACCAAACGTGGCATACACATCACAGGTCACAAGTCCTGTTGTCTGATGTGATTTTTGTGCTTTCATGCACCAAAATGGCTCAACAGCGCCCCCTAGAATATTTCAAATAAGCAGCCCCCAAAGCTGGTTTGACCTGCATGTATGAAACTTGGTAGGCACCTGTAACAGTCTATCACGTACAAAAAAAGCCTATTGGAGCCATGCTCCAAACCCAACAGGAAGTCCGCCATTTTGAATTTACTTGTGCCACTTTTGTGCATTTTTGCCCATTTCCAGGCCTTGTAAATTAACGAACTTGTCCTACAGATTTAATCAGATTGGCTCCAAACTTGGTGTATGTAAGCATGACTATGTTGTGACCAAAAGTTATCACAGGATTTGCCCAATGTTGAATGACGCGCCTGCTGCCGAGCGTTGAATCTTGAGGTCTCACCATGAAAAACGAAATTGCTGTAGCTTTGGCATAAATGGTCCAATCTCCACCAAACTTCACATGATTCATATTAGTCCCGCCCTGAACACATTTTCATTACGATATTTCCTGATACTCATCGACCCACCTAGTGGCGACAGGAAGTAGGTCTCATCAAACACTTATCTTTCGATTTATCTGAAAGTTACATGCTGTGGCAAGGCAAGGCAAGGCAAGTTTATTTGTAGAGCACAATTCATACACAAAGTAATTCAAAGTGCTTTACAGAACAAGAGAATGCATTAAAATCATAATACAAATAAAAACATAAATAATTATTATAAAATGAACTTTAAAAGAGAAGAGGGCAGATAAGATCCTTTCACTCATATGCACAGTGAAATAGAGCTGTTTTGAGCCTAGATTTGAACATTGTCAGAATAGAGGCCTGTCTCACATCTTCAGAAAGACTGTTCCAGATTTTAGCTGCATAAAACTGGAATCCTGATTCCCCATGTTTAGTCCTGACTCTGGGCACCAACAGGAGGCCGGTCCCTGAGGTCCTCAGAGTCCGAGATGGTTCATATGGCACTAACATGTCAGAGATGTACTTTGGTGCTAGGCCGTGGAGAGACTTGTACACAAGCAGAGCTGCTTTAAAGTCTATTCTCTGAGCCACAGGAAGCCAGTGTAGAGACCTGAGCACAGGACTAATGTGCTCGTACTTCCTGGTTCTGGTCAGGACCAGAGCAGCAGCACTCTGGATGTACTGCAGCTGTCTTACGGCCCGTTTGGAGAGGCCAGTGAGCAGGCCGTTACAGTAGTCTAACCTACTAGAGACAAATGCATGGATAAGTCTCTCCAAGTCAGGCTTAGACACTATACCTTTGATTTTGGCAATGTTTTTTAGATGGTAAAAGCTGCTGATGTTATTGATTTGATGTGGCTGTTAAAGTTCAAGTCTGAGTCCATTATTACCCCGAGATTTCTAACCTGATTTGTAAGTTTTAGAGAGAGAGACTGGAGGTGACTGCTGACACTTTCTCTTTGTTTCTGTGGACCAAATATGATGACTTCAGTCTTGTCTGAATTTAGCTGAAGAAAGTTATTTTGCATCCACACACTGACCTGTTGGATGCAGTGACAGAGTGAATCCACTGGTCCATATTCACCTGCTGTCAGTGAGACATAGATCTGAGTGTCGTCTGCATAATTGTGGTAGGACACATTATTACTTTGTATTAACTGGCCTAAAGGCAGCATGTAGAGATTGAACAGAAGGGGTCCCAGGATTGACCCTTGGGGCACCCCACAGGTCAAGGCCATGTGGTCTGAGACACAGTTACCAATTTCAACAAAGTACTTCCTGTCTTCTAGATAGGACTTCAACCAATTTAGGGCAGTGCCAGAGATGCCCACCCAGTCCTCTAGTCTCTGTGAAAGGATCTCATGATCGACAGTGTCAAAAGCAGTACTCAGATCTAGCAGGACTAAAACTGAGACTTTGCCTGCGTCAGTGTTCAGGAGGATGTCATTTGTCACCTTAATAAGAGCAGTCTTAGTGCTGTGATGGGGTCTAAAACCTGACTGGAAAACATCAAAGGAGTTGTTCTTTAGGAGAAAGTCAGTAAGCTGTTGTTAAACAACTTTCTCAAGGACTTTGCCTAAAAACGGCAGATTTGAAATGGGCCGGTAGTTGTTCAGTACTGTGGCATCAAGACTGCTCTTCTTTAGGAAAGGCTTTATGACCGCAGTTTTCAAGGCCTTTGGGAATGTTCCAGATTGTAGTGACATGTTAACTATGTGGAGTGGTGGTAACAAACTGCTCAGCACAGACTTTAGAAATCTAGTGGGTAACACATCGAGGCAGCATGTAGACGAACTCAGACTGGTGATGATCTCTTGGACAGTTTTGTCAGTTACAGGTGCAAAATGAGTCAGCTCTAAGTGTCTAGGTGGCTGCAGGGTTGTTATTGGTGTTGTGGAATTGATGGCATTTTTAATGGTCTGAACCTTGTCGCAAAAGAATACTGCAAACTCATTACACTTAGATGTGGAGATCAGTTCCAACCGCAGTTGAGCTGGAGGGTTTGTTAATCTGTTCACTGTTGCAAATAAGACACGCGAGTTGTTACTGCAGTTTCCAGTAATTTCCGAAAAGTACCTTTCCCTTGTTCTACGTAAGATCCGGTTGAACACGTACAACTTTTCTTTATAAATTTCATAATGAACATGAAGCTTCGACTTGCGCCATTTCCGCTCGGCCCTCCGGCACTCCCTTCTCTGTGCCCTGACCAAGTCGTCATTCCTCCATCCTCCTTATTTTTAACCATTTTAACCTTCACAGGGGCAATGGTGTCCAGAACATTCAAAACACTCAAAGTAACAGAGTTCAACAAATCATCAACATTAGAACATGAGGCATTTTCAAAGTTTATCATTTCCATGAACAGAGCATCTGTGCTGTTATTTATGTGTCTCCTCCGAACAACTGCAGGACCAGCCGGTGGTTTGGGAGAAACAGACAGGTCAAAGAAGACACAGAAATGATCAGACAGAGCAACATCAACCACATTGACGTTTGAAATATTAACCCCCTTTGTAATGAGCAGGTCCAGAGTGTGCTTCGCTCTGCTGTGTGTGGGCTCACACACACATGCTGAGTCACGCCAAAGGTTTCAAGGACAGCACTGAGCTCTTTAGCATTTCTGTCACAGACATTATCTACATGTACATTAAAATCACCTGTAATGACCAGACCATCAAAGTCTGTGCATACAATTGAAAGCATCCTGGTAAAATCATCAATAAAACTTTGACGGTGCTGGGGAGGCTTGTATATAACTACATAGAGTATGGATGGAGATTGTTTTAGCTCCATTTTAAAGGATACATACTCAAATGATGAAAACACCCCAAATGACAACCTGTGCATAACCATATGATCTCTAAATATTGCACAGACACCTCCACCCTTTTTGTTTTCTCGTGTTTCAGATTCAAATTTGTAGTTGGGTGGAGCTGATTCCGTTAGAACAGCATTACCTGTGTTTTTGTCAAGCCATGTTTCAGTTAAAAACATAAAATCAAGATTATACGAAGAGATCAAATTATTAATTAAAAATGATTTGTTAGACAAGGATCTGACATTAAGCACAGCAAGTTTCATTAGTTTCAGTAGGACTGGACATTATCTTGTTACACAGGATATGGATTAAATTTCTCTGATTGGACAGTCTAACTGTCCTTCTGTAATCTGGTCTATGTGGTGTGGCTGTAGATATAGCACTAGGGGAGAATATTGTCTCACAGGGCCCCAGCTTGATATTACCTTTATCATGGCTGTAAGTCCTGGGACAGCAGAGGCCCTGTGCATCCTAGCTCTTAGGGATACCAGCTCTGGGGGCAGGCGGGGAGTGAGCAAGCAGGAAGTTTGGGTGATGGACCAGATGAAAACCGAGGGGGACGAGCTGGGGGAGCTTTAGTTTGTGAAGCAGGAGAGTTGAAGCTCCTGTGTGACTTGAGGGGCACAGTTTTATACGGGGAAGAGTTCAGCATAGTTGGTGATAGAAGTCTTGACCTTGCTATATTAGGGGTGAGGGGAACCATCTTAATCCCTGATTTGATCAGGCTTTCAAGATGGTTGGGAAGGCCCATGGGGGAAGGTGGGGATGAAAAGGAGAGGGACAAGTCTCTAGAGGGGGTAGATGTGGCAGGGGGGGCCCAGGGCTGGTCTGTGGGTAGAGGAGGTGATGGGGGTGCTGCTGGGTCTGAAACTTCTGCTGGGGCCGTAATAGACGAGTCCAAGGCCTGTGATGAGGGCCTGGGGGGAGGTGGAACCGATGGCGGGCCTGAATCCTTCACTGGGGGCAGTGGAGGCTGTTGTGGTGCTGGAGCTGAATCCTTCGCTGGGGGCGGTGGAGGCTGTTGTGGTGCTGGAGCTGAATCCTTTGCTGGGGGCGGTGGAGGCTGTTGTGGTGCAGCTGGTGCTGAAACACTGGCTCGGTCTCTGGCTTCTGTGACAGAGATGCTTCTCTCGTTCCTCTTTGTGGTGTATATTTGATGTACAAAAACATGATGTATAATTAGTGCACTCTCCAACTCCCTCTAGTGGAAAGATGAAGTGATACAAAATGTGAAATGTGTCATTCCAGCACTGTATCAAGGACATGCAGAGTCACTCCTGCATGCGATATCTAACTTTGACAGAAATGAACTGACGCATCAGAAGGCGTCCTGCCAGCCCCCCCGAGTTGCGTGAAGGTGCGAGGGCCCGTTCATTGCTGCTTGCGGCTTTAATTATTATCATTATTATTATTATTATTATTATTATCATTATTAGCTATTATTGTTGTTGGGTAGAACATACAAGAACATACCACATCTCATAGAGGATGTTCCTTCTATAAAAATACAGAATAAAATAATAGTCCACCTTGATGAGGAGGAGGCAAAGCTGCCAAAAGAGAAATCTGGTTCCACAGTATCCCTCTTTAGCGACATCAGTTACATCTGATGTGCTGCACAGCTGTATCACCTGTCAAATCGTCCAGTGTAAATATCCTCATAACCCCTTATTAAACAACGATATTAAAACCTTGAACTATCTTTCATAGATAGATAAGAACATCTCTTATTATAAACATATAAAATTTTTACATATACTGTATAAAACACCCCTTTAAATAAATAGTTTAACACAGCATAGAATTAGTATTATTAATTTAGTTGTTAATTTTAATCATTAATAATCCTTTTAAATCTTCTGATTTATGTAGGGATCGGTGTTATCTGTTTAGGCTGATTATTTACTTGCATTTCGGTTATCTGATCAACAATAGACCACCAAGTGTTAGATTTATCACACACAAGGTGATGGTGCATGATATTGCATTCATTTAACTGTGTTCTATCATATCATATGTAGATCCTTTCATGACACTTCAACAAACATGACGCTGTGACTCTTGGAGAGCCACTTCATCAGAGACTTTCATGTGGGATACACCCAGGTTTCCTTGCTCTAAGAGCATCCAGAACGTCCTTGCTGCTCGTCTCCTTTCAGGAATTGAAAGGTCCTTCATGATGGCTGAGGGGAAACAGTTTCCAGGTAACGAGGACAGACCTGCTATATAGAAGGAAGCCCATCCTCTTTGGCAAAGCTGTAACATCAGCTCTCTCATTGGTGCTAGGTGAGCTAACATGCAAACTTCCTGCACAGTGATACAGTTGGTGGGTGTAGTTCAGTGGAAGGAAAATAGTTCCTACATGAAACTGCTCACAACAAGGTCTGTGGATTATCTTGAGTAACCTGGTCATGATTTCTGAAAAGAGACATGCTGTTGAGTTTTTCAGATATAATTTTTTGGTGCTTTGAGCACCACGAGCTGAGGGCCATCTAGTTCCATTGGAGAGAAGGCAGAAATTTCTACAGCCAATATCTCAAACACTCTGCAAATCACACCAATACAATCTAGACTGATAAATAACACAAAGGGTAAGAGGATAAATATATATTTATTTTTTGGGGGGTTAACTGTCCCTTTAAATATACTGCAATGCAGCACCTTTTGTTGCTTTGCAGATGTTTGTGCAAAATCACAAGCACTAATGCCAGCAGATCATCAGTAGCTTGAGGGAAGTAAAAATTACATTAATAACAGGCCTCAGCTCATGCTCTCTGAACTTAATTTGACTTCTAAATATTACTTTATGATTCTGGGGTGGAGTATCCGAGATGAACATGCTTTATATCAGCTTTTACATAAAGCAATATAAAATTTGATTAGGCCATATTTGTTCGAAGTTTGACTCTCCGTCTTACCAGTCAGTTTCATATACCTGAACAAAATCAGTGGAACAACAGAAAATAGTGCAAAATACTTTATTTTGAGTGAACTACACTTGTCATAGAGCCATGGCGGTCAAAATCATCCTCCAAACTGCAACACAGAGTCTCTGTTTAAACATACAGTAGCCTATGTGCACACACACCTCACTTTTACCAAATTTCAAATTAAAACTCGTCAAGAATATGGATTGTATAGCATATTCAACAGACTACATGACAGCACTTCATGTTTGGAACAAGTAGGGGCATTGCATTACATTAAAACAACAGTTTTGTTCATTTGTGTTTTCTATTTGACAGCATGATGATGAATGGCATTATTCTGCTTTATGATTATAAGTCATTTACTTGCATTAACAGGTGTTTAAGCCAAAGATGTACACACACATATGCAGGAGTAATAAAGCAGTGTTAACCTGTAATTACAAGGTATATCAAGTATGAATCAGTAACTTCGCAACAATACAAATAAAACAGGAAAATTAAAGAAAACTAAACAGGACCACAAACTCAACAGTAAACTGAAAGTTTAACAGCCTTTTACTGTACTGTAAATCTTGGTCACATATTGTAATCTAGGAGGACTTATATACAAGGTGTACTATGCCACTGATTCTCAGAGGAAACACTGAACCTCCTGAGTACCGGCTGATCATTTCAACACAACGTGGTAGCCATCTGTGTTTTCGTCTGGGTAACAGAAAACAATCAAGTGAAAGATCAGTCAAAAATACCAATTACCAAGCTACACAGGATGGATAGTGAATTTTTAATAGTGAATTGTGAAATTAAAGGTTAACTATAAAAATAATTACCTCTTATAGTGCTGAGGATGAAACTTGTTTCCTCCCCAAAGTTCTGCACCATCTGAAATGAGCAGATTGACTGATGTAAACACAGATCATTTGCATTTCCAAAACGCTGCATATCAAAATAAGAAATCTCCAAAGGGCAGTTACCAAATCCTCACTAATAAGCATGTTTTTACAGGTGTCAGAATTGGTATTTGCTAGTCTAGAAATTGCTGTGGTAAATAGTCAGCTCTAAAGAGAAGCTTTCTCACTGTAGATTGCACTTGATTTTGTTCCTGTATTTCTAGTTCTGTGATTCTCCATGCTATTGTTTTGTTGAGCTTTGACTGCTTTTGTTTTCTCCTATAAGTTTCTGATCCTGGTGTAGACTGTTGAGAGTGAAGACAACATGGACAAAGTTGAAGAAAGGCGCAGTAGTCTGGGCCCAGTTGTTCAGAAGTAACCTGATCACATTTTGGCTGTCAGTTGGATCAGATGTTAAAAATGGATTGTTGAAAAGAAGAAAAGGATTCTGAAATGAGATTCGATTACATAATTCAGTGTTGGTTTTGATCTGGATCAAAGCTTCAGTATGTGTTCAAATGTTTTTACATTCGCGATATGTTTAATGAGAAAAAATCAGGATTATCCTGATCCCAGAAGACAGTTGGATTCAGGCTGGATTTCAGGAGCAAAATGTAAAAAAAAACGTGGACTAAAATTTGTTAAATATATATACATTTATTTATATTTTGCTTCTGATTTGTTTAATATTTACTTTGATTGAATAGATTAGGTTGATATTAGGCTACCTATTAAGCCTTTCAGTACAGTAAAGTAGAATAAAAGGATGCTGTCCCTATAAAATAATCTCCCAAATAACTGTCAATATCAAATCAAAAGTATTTAAAGTTACAATCTTGAAGATCTCCATTCCTGTGTCTTTGACGGAACCTATGGCAATAAGTGGTAATTGCAGTGTGTTTGTTGGGCAGACTGCCCACATTGTGATGTGTGGTCCCATTTAGAGCAGTGGTTATTCAGATTTGGTAATCCTGAAAAGTCTGTAGCTGGATCAGGGAGACCTAATCCAATGTTGCTTTGAAAAACCAGTATAAAAGTAAGATGGATTAGCTGATCCTGGAAACAGCAAAACATGAGACTTCCAAATCAGGATTATTCTGATCCAGATTTTTGCACCAGATGCTGCTTTTCAGTACAATGGCCAAGCACCAGTTTGAAATCAGAAATTAGCCCAAGTGAGACGGAAGCTACCTGGATGTAATGCCACTTATATAAATACGTGTATCTACATCACAGTGTGAGTAAAGAGTGTAAACACAGTTACTTCTGTATGAGTAAAGAGTTTAAACACAGTTACCATGGGGAATATAACTAATGGGGTTCTATGTGAAATTCAGAATGTACCAGTTTTCTGGACATGGTTCTCAACTTTGTGGTGGCTAGAAGCTAATGGTACTAACTCCATAAACAACGCTAAATAACAGCAACAGTGCTGACAGAGACAGCTGTGTTAACCAGAGGGAACCAAAGGGGGAAACCAACGTATAAGAGCACTGCAGGTAGATGGTGATGAGCTAGCATGTGAGGCAAGACCATCTTACCACAACAAACCACAGAGAAGCTTGGATTACACCACACACAGAGGGAACGTGACTTAATTCTCTGCTCAAGATGCCATTACTTCATTATATCTTTACATAGCAAATAGTGGTTTGCAGCTATATTAATGCTCTGAATGTCACATACAGAACCTTTTATGGACAATTAAACCATATCAGGTATAACACATATGTCAAGTGAATGGGTGAAATACAACTTGAACTATAAATTAAAGCCTACACCATAAGTAACAGCACAGTCATCAGCCCCTTGTGTCAACTATAAATCCAGGTTAGCAGCACTCACCACGCCTGAGCTCTCAAATAGTGCTCAATGGTAAATGGTTCAAAGGCATGAAGAGTTAGTGGTTGATAGAGAAGATGTAAGGATACCTCATCAGAGACTAAGATGTGGATCCCTGTGGGTTTTTGTCTGTAGATGTGTGTAATTTGCTGTGGACTGATGCTGTAGAGCAGAGCGATCTTCTCAGAGAGGTCCAACAGTGTCAGCTCCTCCAGGTACAGAGCATGGTAAACTGACGGGAAGACAAAGAAGATAGGACGGAACGCATGAACAAGCTTCATGTACAATTCCATGACTACATTATTCATTTTCAAAAGGTTTTCCCCCTAAATTTTATTGCTATTCAAAAAAATATTTTAAGATATAATAATAAGACATTTCCTGTTTCTTTTATAAAAAATAATGAGCCAAATCTGCTGAAACTGTCACTACAGCCATACAGTAGTACATGAGACAGATAATCTGTGGAAAAAATATCATGTTCCTCGTCGCCCTCATGGTGCCTCTACTGACATTTGCTGAAATCTACAGTGACTGAAGAGAAACAACCAATCAGAGCTGAGGAGTTCCTGTCAAACTGTCACAGTAGGGCTGATCAAATATAAATCAAGATTCTGTTACTGCACTGCCTGTTTCTCACCTAGATGTTTTCAGAAACATATTTTAGTGTACTGTTTAGCTATAAAATGAGAAAGTTTGTGACCTTGCCCCATACTAATAACAGTATAGCTAAAACTAGGTGTTGGATAATAAACTGGATAACTTCCACCCCGCATCTGTTTCTAACAGGGTATCAAAAACTGTAACATCCTTTAATTCACCAAAACTTGGCTAAATCCTGGACAGCACCATTCAACCTGGTGACTCTTTTTCTATATGTCCACCTGACAGAGCAGAGGACTCTGGCCAGAGACTTAGAGGAGGCACTTGTTTTACAGTGAATAAGGACTGGTGTGTCTGTCGGAATGTGAGGTGCTGTCCCATTTCTGCTGTGGATCACTGCTATACACTGGTGAGAGGCAGCTGCAGAGTGGCACTGGCATTGTTCGGGAGGAGCAACCGTGCAGCCCTCTTGTTGGGTCGGGATGTGTGGGCAGTTTAATCACTCCACAACCAGAAATCATGGACTTTTATGGACAACTGGACAATTACAAAGCAGCAATCAACAATGCATGAAGATCAAAAAGGACTAAACTACAGTGCACAATTTAAGGAGCTGATGGGATCACATGTCACTGGAGTTGTACCTTGTATTGTTCTATATGACAGAGGATGGATTGATTGATTGATTGATTGATTGATTGATTGATTGATTGATTGATTGATTGATTGATTGATTGATTGATTGATTGATTGGTTGGTTGATTGGTTGATTGATTGATTGATGATTGATTGATTATTCTGGTTGTTTCTGTTTCCTTGTAGTAGATTCTTGCAAATGCCGTTAGAAGCATTACGAGGAGGAAATAAACAAAGTTATTTTCGTAAAAGTTACCAACTACAGCGTTAAAGACCATTCAATTATATTCAACATAAGAATATAAGAATCATATTACAAAATGTACTTACTGTCTCCACCCCCTGGCTTGATGAGAGGTTGATGTCTGGCCTGCTGCTGACACACATAGATGGTAAGACGCGGCTGTACACACCTGGAAAAATGTGAGCAGAAACTGTATCACTAGTACTACATAGAACATGACATAGTGGAAAAATGACCCTCTTGACTACCTAAACTCGGAATTGTGGGACTTAAATAAAGGTGTTGGGAAGGTTTTGTCAAAGTTGTCATACACAAATCTGTAATTTTTATTTTTTTTCTTGTCTGTAACCTTAGCTTTTTCGTGGGGAAGAAAGGGTAATTTCACCTCTGATAACATTAAATGACATAAAAACATATGAGAAGTGTACACAGAAAATGTTCCTTGAGTAGACATTACTTTTTTTGTAAATCATTTTAAGACAGTATTAACTGTAGATTTAAAAATATATTACCGAAAAAAAAAGCAATCCCCTTAACACTGCTTACAGACCTGACAACCTTCACCATAGAGTGTTTCAGGGATGACATTTTTTGTAGGCAAATGAGGAGGTTAGCGTCACCCTGGTCTCCTCGTCAAAAATTCCATGAGATTTTTCCTTTGGATTTTGGGTTATTGCAGAAAATAAGCTCTGTGTCAAACCAACATTTATGATAATTACGCATTTTGTTTAGCAAGATGATCACATTTTAATGTGATTTTAATCACACATTAAACATTAGGCTATAAACAAGCCACACTATGGTCACGCAACACATGTAACATCAATGCCTGATGCCTGAAGTATTTGTGATATTGTTAGTGGTACCAAATTATTACAGAATTAACCCAATACACAAACAGATGGCTTCGATCTGACAACAGTAGTGGTCATGAAAAATAAACATGTATATTTGCACAATGCTTCACGGTAGTCAGCTAACAATTCACAAGTTTGAAATGTGTTAATGGTCCTGCCCCTCCACTTTAGAGGCAACATTGTGACCAGAGAGAGAGATGTTGAACTTTTCAAATGATCATTAGTAAGTTTGTGCTCATAAATCACTCCTTAAACCTGTCAAACACTGCTGGAAAAATGACAGTTTTTAAGTGTGCAGAAATTATTTGTAGTTGTAGAAAAAAAATTGACTGAATGAAATTTCATCCAATCTATCACCTTAATTCTAATTGCTGATATATGAATTAGCCTAACTGAATTAGTTTAAAGATTAAAAAACACATAGAAAACATAATGACGAGAAGTTGACTGAAATCTCATTTGAATTTTTGTTGACTTAAACTGTGTAGTTTTAAGATCACTGAATCGTGATTAAAACTAATAAGCATTTTCATCTTAAGACTAAGACTATGACTAAATCTAGAATAGCTTTCAAAATTATTGCTGGTGCTCAGAGCATATTTTAATGTCTCACCTTCCTTTCATTGTGTTAAAAAGTCGAATACCATCTGCTGGACCGCAGATCTGGATCAGATCCTCCCTGCTCATCCTCAACAGATCAGCACCTGCAACAACAACAGCAGATATGTTCTGCTTCCTTCCTGCTCAAAAATGTTCAGTGAATTCCTCAATTTTTTTCCTACAATTGAGTCAGTCAGCTGTGTGTCTGCTCTCTCCTGCTGTGTAACTGTTCCATGAATCAAAATGTGCTGTGATTTTTTTCTGTTACCTGAGAAGCTGCAGAAGAGCCTTGAGAAAGGTGAGAACCTGTGTCGGTGCAGCCACTGCTGAGTGTCCTGTGGTGTGGACGATGGCAGAAGGTGCTACATGTCAAAAAGAAGAAGAGCCCTTGAAATGAGTATAGCAGCACAGCATCCACTGTCTCCAAATAATGGCCTAAAGGAAATAAAAGAGCAACATTAACACTTTCACACAGCACTGCTCTCCATTACTTACATCAGAGCAGCCGGGTATGAGCAGCTCCCCTTGCTGGTTTGGAGAACAGTTGCTATAGAAACGTTCACATGAGGAAGAAAGAACAACCTGGGGTGATCAGTTGAGTGTTTTGTTTGTACTGCTCTGAAACACATCTGCCCATTTACTAATAAATAAACTAATAATAAACTGTCTATTTTTACTTATTATAGAGCACAGTTTGTTGAAGTTCAGGAGTTTGTAGAAGTTGATGCTGGTGAGCACCCATAGAGGGAGCTATTACTACTGTTTATATTGCACCACTGCTACAGTGTTCATCATCAGGCCTTGAAAGAGAATTTCATTTTCACTGCACTTTAATCTCTGAATTTGCAAAAAAAAAGGTACTGAAACCCAGTCAGAGTAAATAATACATTTTTACAATGTAGTCTTAAGGTATCACACCAAAAATCAACACAACATTGTCCACCTTGACAAAGATGTCAAATTTTCCTAAACAGCTCTACTAAACACAATAAGTTAGGTCAATGCAAATAGAAAAAAAAGTGACATCTGACTCACCCATCTGTGAAACTACAGGAAGTTGGTGGGCTGTGGTAAACTGGTGATGGAATGCTGCTACTGCTGCTGCTGCTGTGGTTGGTGAGATTCAGGGCATCAGGCCAAGGGGAACACTTGAGAGAGAGAGAGAGAGAAAGAGAAGATGAAAGATGTTCTCTGATTATTATACCTGGCATGATAAATATATCTCAGCAAAAAAAGACCACAGAAGTAAAACATTTCTAAAAATAAATGGTAAAAAGTGGCTGACTGTCTTTTTTACAAAAAAGGGCTGTCTATGCAGTAAAGACAGAAATACTTTTGAAATAGGTCCTAAATGACCACAGAAAACAGAGGAAAAGAGCTGTGGCATTAACTTCTATTCAAGCGGTAGAAAACATACAACTACCAGAATGCACTGCACCACACCAGACAAATGCTGCGTTTCGTTTACCTCAGAATCAGAGCTGGGAATGATGTCAAACAAAGTCAAGTTAATGTTAGCAATCCCAGTTCAAGGCAGGTTAGCGATTGTTAGCATTACCAGTTGATAACAATGTATAATGATATATTTTGTGCATACAAAAACCGTAGCAACTTGTCCACACATAAAGTTGGACAGTACTGTGTGTATGACTGTTCTAGTGAGACACAAACAAGACAGAAATGCTAATAAACAGTATAATACTACAGCTTTCACTACTGTTGATATGCGGAGCAGCCACATTGGATTTTGAGGTCCGGATTGGTTGCTCCAACTTTCTGAGTTGAAAATATGACTTCTGGGGGTGTTCCAGTTGAAATTTCTGAGTAGGAACTTGAAAATTCCGATTTTCCAGGGTACACCCTGGACAGGTCGCCAGACTATGGCAGGGCTGACACATAGAGACAGACAACCATTCACGCTCACTTTCACACCTACGGACAATTTAGAGTCACCAATTAAACCAATCCCCAGTCTGTATGCCTTTGGACTGTGGGAGGAAGCCGGAGTACCCGGAAAGAACCCACGCTGACACGGGGAGAACATGCAAACTCCACACAGAAGGGCTCCCACGCCCGGGAATGAACCGGGAACCGACAGTGCTAACCACCACACCACTGTGCCGCCCTATCTTTATTTCATTCTTATTTATATTAATTTATTTATTTTTACTTAGATTTTTTTGTGTCACAATTGCCATCTGTCTATGTAATTTTACTTTTATCTTTGTTTACTGAATTATTTTTATTTGTATTAATTAATTGTATTAGTTATTTTTAGTCATTAATATTGTTAATTTGTCATCATTATTATTTTGTTTATTTTTTTTTAAACATTTATTACATCTTTTTTTATTTTTCCTATTACATCTCTCTATCCTTCCATGTATAGAGGTTTTCCCTTTTGTATATTTCCTTGTCTGGAAATGGGCACTGAAACTTAGACCCTGATTCATATATGTTCTGAAAATTTAAATAAACAAAACTTTAAAAATTAATAATAGTAATTATAATACAATAATAGTTGGGCCTATAATGTAACACAAAAATAAATAAATATTTGAAGTTATTCTTTTTAGATAATACATCTGCACTTTTACTAAAGTCAAATTTTAAGGACTTTCATTTAAATTAAATGTTTACATTGTGATATTACTACTTTTACTTCAATAAAGGATCGAAATACTTCTTCCAGCAGTAGTTTACAGTAATGCTTCAGCTCCAACCAGGTTTGTTATTCATCCAGATGAATGATAAAGATTAACAAAGAGACAAGATTAACACCTAAGCACAAACTGCTGAGTCACTTGACAGTCAAACGCTGAAGTGATGCACACAATCATTGACAGAGCCCAGAGCAAGCATACTTTTAAACAGAGCAACTCAAAAAGAGTAGAGCAACATATTAACATACAGTGATGTGCTGGTTTAAAATGTAATGTGGAAGTGAAATTAGAGGAGGTAAATAAATTCACTGTCAGGTGAAGCACATAAAGAATAAACTGGTTGTTTGGCTCCAGTGTTGATGAGATGAGATAAATATCCAGATAGAATAAGAATTTACCACTGTGGGATCAATGAAGTTACACCATTACAATACTACTGACAGAATGCAAACAAAGGGTCCAGAGCAAGACAGAGAAAGGTATGCCTCACCTCTTTCAGCAGGGTATTCTCATGGGACACTTGATACTTCTCTCTGTCTTGCAGGGCCTTTTTATCAATCTTTTCCCTGTCTGTCTTCAGTTTGCGATCAGCTCCTTTAGGCTTAAAAAAACAACAACATTTAAAGTTAAATACAGAAACATGTCATAGCCTTCTGAGACCCCAGCTTTTGTTTGGTATGCTTTTTTTAATTTCTCCAAGCTGTTTGGGATGAGGAGGACCTGATAAGTATGAAAACTAAGTATTGTCTTTGAACAGTAAGTAGTTTTGGGGGAAAAAAGGATCTCCTTATATAGGGACAATGGGTTTATTTTTAGTAGTCACAAGTATGTAATAAAGTATAAAACCGATTATTTCAATGCCAGAACATTGTTGTGCAACAACAAAATTGCAAACAATTTAACATTTGTTCAGTGTATTGTAACTCTATGGGTTATGGGTAACTGCTCAAGTATAAAACTGTTGAAAATCTTTAATGTCAATGCCTGAACAGGCTGTGCAAAAACAAAATTGCAAAAAAAAATGTGAGATACCTAAAAGCCTTGAGATTTGTTTGTTTTGTAACTCTGTATGATTTTTTTTCTTGCTCTATATTCCCAGCTAGCAATGTCCTTTTTGTCCGTACGAACACACTCTGTCACACTTAGGGCCTGTGTCCACATAGCGCCTTTTCCGGCAGAAAGGCGCTGGAATGGCGCTGCGGAGCGCTGGGATGAAGCGGCTGTAGCCGCGCAGTTTTGCAGCATCGCATCTTTGTTATTTATCTATAATTTGACATTTCTTTCACGATGAGCACCAACCGGAAGATGCTTGCGCTCATATTATGTTTGGATGAGCTGAATAGTGATGTCCCTGCTGTCACTGCTCAATCTGACAGACGTACATGTAGAGCAAGGAGGATGTGGGTGCATGACACTAACCGTTGGAGGCATCAATACGGTGAATACCATCGCCTCGTCCAAGAGCTGCGGTTAGATGGAGACCGGTTCCAGGCCTATTTTAGGTTAGCCGCCGGGCACGCCGATTTTCACCGGGGACGCACGCGAGTAATTCAGGCTGACATTACCTGCTTTTCAGCGAACTCCTCTGGTAATTTAATTAAAAGACATGGCATATAGGTCCACAGTAACTTATTATTATTATTATTATTATTATTATTATTATTATTATTATTGGGTCTTATAAGAGTGGGCTACAATGAGTACCGGGCAATCAAATCACAGCATCCGCGGTGAGTGGACACGGAATTGTGTGCGCTTTTACGCACGCGGGTGTAGGTGATCACGGATATTTGATGTGGGAAAGATAGCCAGATGTATTACCTGTTTTAGATACGTGGTTGTCCGTCCGTCCGTCCGTAGAACGAGTCATGTGCGCCACTTCACCACCGACCCGTGCGTAAAAGCGCAAACAGTCCCTCAGCCGACAGGGAGAGAGCAGCTGCTCTCTCCCTGCCTGCAGGGCTGTTCCTCCTTGAGGCAATGAATGAGGAAATAATCGCCCCGGCGATATAACGAAATAATAAGTCGTTATCACGAGATAACAGTGCACACACACACACACACACAAAAAAAATACATGGCCGTTCTCGTCTTCCGTATGATACATATACTGTGTTAATCTTTTAATGCTACAGCTGGTGAAGTCATCATCATGTTTTATTAGTAGGATTTTTGTTAATGTAGCCTACTTAGTAACTTTGCCACCACTGTATGGGTTAGAATTGATTACATGTGTGTCATTGGGAACAATTGAAAAAAGACGCTGGCCTTCTTCTGGCGCTCAGAAAAAGGCGCTATGTGGACACAGGGCCTTAATTGGCTTTTGTGAAATGCTGCAACAATACAATAATGCAGTCCCAATGTCCTGAAACAAGTACTTCCTAATCAGCAGTTACCAGTTAGTAGTTACTATGGCCAAATTAGTCAAGTTTGTATGCCATATTAATCTATAAATGTTATTAAAGCAGCTGTGCGGAACTTTTTTACCATTTATAAAAGTGTCCCTAGTTCGTATCATCCCCCCCCCCCCCCGAAGATCCACATACTTATTTGAACCCAACAGCCTTTCTCTATATGGCTATTTAGCGTAGCCTTGGTCGGGTCGGACACAGCGGAAGTCAACAAACCAGAATACGGCACCCGAGGCGGAAGTAAGTCTGCACGCCCGCAGCAGCCCGCAGCAATTAAACCACAGAAGAAGAAGGAGCCGTGTTTACAGGTAGGATTGAAGAAACAGGCTAAATGACATGTAGTAGGGAGTAGTCTCGTGTACAGTAGGTGGTGGTATGCACCTGGAAGTTGTTTGCGATCCACCAATAAATTGAGAGAAGAAGAAGAGCCGTGTTTACAGAGAGTGTTCTTCCTGTAAGCGGTACGCAACGGGCATTGCTGAACACATAACAGTTTTACCAGAGATGTATATACAAGGACTTGGTTGTACTTTCCGTGTCATGGCGGATAACGAAGGAGCACCATCTAAAAGAAAAAGAACAGAAGAAGGCCAAACGGGACAGTGATAGGGCTCGTGTAAACCTCGGTCGGGCATTCACCAAGTGGAGAGAGCTAAGAGAACTGAAAGGTTTTAAAACTGATCCCGAGTTGGCCCTTTTCCTAATCGACAGGTATGTAATTTTTGTTTTTATTTAGAGAATATACCGCAACTTGTTAGATGTTGTTTCACTTCAATATATGACAACATGGAAGTTATAAGCAAGCTAAATGTAACGTTAGCTGATGTGAACCGCTTTTGTCTAGTAACGTTACAACAAACGCCACGAAATTATCTGTGACTGTGACCATGAACACAACTATTTAGCAGGCAGTTGTCCTCAGTTTATAAGAAATTCAGAGCTACACCAGAACATTTATGATTTTCCTCTCACTCTTCAAAACAAATGCATGCAGTAATTGCCGGTTGCAGTCAAGATTTTACGACTGCTTCAACCAAAGGGGGCACTATAATCATTCATTCATTCATCTTCTAACCGCTTCATCCTCTTGAGGGTCGCCGGGGGGCTGGAGCCTATCCCAGCTGACATTGGGCGAGAGGCAGGGTACACCCTGGACAGGTCGCCAGACTATCGCAGGACTGACACATAGAGACAAACAACCATTCACGCTCACATTCACACCTATGGACAATTTAGAGTTATCAGTTAACCTAGTCCCCAATCTGCATGTCTCTGGACTGTGGGAGGAAGCCGGAGTGCCCGGAGAGAACCCACACTGACACGGGAAGAAGATGCAAACTCCGCACAGAAGGGCTCCCATGCCCGGGATCGAACCGGCAACCCTCTTGCTGTGAGGCGAGAGTACTAACCACCACACCACCGTGCCACCCGCACTATAATCAACAAAAACGTAAAGTTCCGCACAACTGCTTTAAGCATAAATGAAAACGTTTCAACCATAAAATATAATCAGGTTTTGCACCTTGTCTACTATTGTGTCGGGATCAGCTGAAGACTGACTTAGCAAAGATGGCCACCATCTTGTTTTTTCGTGGATTAGTGTATTGTGCTTTTGCTACCATTAGATGGCACAAAAATTTTCCACAAATGAGGACAACAGGTCTAAATTAAGCAGATGAAGTTTAAGGTGTTGCAATCCCAAAATGTAATGTCCCTATATGAGGACGCAGGGTCACAGGAGAACAGATAAATGAAGTTATATTGATGGACCAATGATTATTAGAGTAGAGCATAACTTGGTACAGCACAAATATGTTGAGAATGAGCAGGCCACTTTCATACCTTGAAGACTTTGACCTGGCAGCTGGAAGAATGTACATGCTCCATGTACTCCCCGTGTTCATTGGTGGTGAAAGTGTCTATCTGAATACGAAAGGGAACTCCTTTCTCCCCACCGTGCTTTCTGGGGGTGAACTCAGTGCTGATGCAGTTGACCTGACAAATGAGGGTTTGACAGTTGTTAGTTTGTCATGTGTGTTAATAACCACCCAAGACATTTGGCCAGAGTCTATGTGTACCTGGATGAAAACAGAAGCATTCTTGACAGGATCCCAAAGAAACTCAATAGTGTTGAGATGCAAATGGTGGGAACGGGGCTCCAGTATCCCCACTGACAGCGGGATATCTGCAAATAAGGAGTCAGTTTACAACTGCAAGCTTCTAAACACATATTTTCACAATCAGCTTTTTGCTCCAAGTGATGACGTCCTAATAGAACACACCATTTTCTGTTATTTTACCTTTGAGATTTCTATCTCTGCTGTTTTATCTGTGCTCTTCTTACTGGTGTAAAGCTGGCAGGTCTTGGGTAGAAAAGGGTGATGTCACACACTTCAATGCATCAACCAGAATTTAGCAATATTTGAGTCCAAATGTCTGTTTGAATCAAATCAACAGGTTCTCATTAGCCATGTTAGCGGCATAGCTCTGTGGTCTGTCGGTCAGTCCACCACTTTGGTCCTGACTGAAATATCGAAACAATTGTTGCCATAACACTGAGTTCAAAAACAGTACAAAAGACAAGCACATCCCAATGTCCAGTAGAGTGGTACCAAATAAACTTCTGTCAAAGTAGAAAAAAAAAGTCCTCACACCAAGCAGCTCCTGTTTAGAAGGATTTTGATCCTTCTAAACAGGAGGATCTGTTAGTGTACAGACTTATTTTTTTCCTTTGCCAAAACAATTAGTTCAGACATTCATGCTACCCAGAAAGGGGACCATCAGCTTACTGATGTTCATCAAGCTGCTAGCATGGCTGTAGCATCTTTGTCTTATTAAGTGACTACCTCATGAATGATAGGATTTTTGTTTAAAGCTCTGGCTTTAATTGACTCATCCATTCATTCAGTCATATACTTATTGAGGTCTTTTGGAGTGCAGGCGGCGCTCCTGAAGACCTTCTTTGACACTGTGGTGGCGTCAGCCATCTTTTACGAAGTGGTCTGCTGAGGCAGCAGCGTCTCGGCTGCAGATAGGAAGAGACTGGACAAGCTGATCAAGAAGGCCAGCTCTGTCCTGGGATGCTCTCTGGACTCTGTGCAGGTGGTGGGAGAAAGGAGGATGACAGCCAAGCTGTCAACTCTGAGGACTAATGACTTCCATCCCCTGCAGGAGGCGATAAAAGCTCTGGAGAGCTCCTTCAGCGATAGACTGATTCACCCAAAGTGTGTGAAGGAACGCTATCGCAGGTCCTTCCTGCCTGCTGCTGTCAGGCTACATAACCTGCTCGCAGTAAACTGCACCATGGACACTTTAGGGACACCATCAACACCTTATAAACACCACTATGAGCTTTGCTGTCCCCCATGTTGTTGTTTATTTGCACATACAATATTCACTTTGCATTAAATATGTTCACTTTAATATATTGCTCACTTTATATCCACTGCTCATTATGATTATTATGATTATTATTATCATTATTATTATTATTATTATTTATTGCAGTTTCTTGTATTTTTTGTGCTTTTTTTGCATGCCTAGTTTTTTTTTTTAAGTTTTTACATATTGAAATCTTTAATCTGACTCTTTCCCCTTGACTGCTGTAACACTGGAATTTCTCAGTTGTGGGTTCAATAAAGGTGTATCTTATCTTACCTTATCTTATCTTATTCATCTATTCATAGATTTATTGTTGTGGAGAAATACTTGGGACATTGACTGAAAACATACAGTATATGGAGCAGGCCCCAGGTAAGTGCAACTTTGAAGCCAATTGCACACGGAGGCCAAACTGCTCCACCTCCAACACTGCGTCCAGTTCTCTTTATTCTTCCTTGATATGAAGGCCAATAAATGGCCTTAACTGTAGTTCAGAACAGCATTCATCTTGTAGTTTGGTCAGTGAGTCTACACTACACTGGCAGAGTACACAGATAAAGTCCTTGCCCATGGGCCTTTTGATGCCAAAGTTTCTTATTTTTGATATACGTCATCAAAACTGGGTCATTAGTAATCTTTGTCCAATCAGTGAGCTTTGCTGTATCAGGTTGGTACAGTCAACTCACCTATATCCAGTATTCGGTCTCCAGGTCTGTTCCACCTCCATCCCTCCATCTGCTGGTGCTCCATATACTGCAGCCGACGGTCATGAAACACCACTCGCACAATGCTCTGTGAACAGGCAGGATCAGGCATTTAGGCCAGAGTATATCTAACAACTTGAGCAGGGCAGCTTGCACACAGCCCAACAGCTAGACTGCTGGGCAAAGTGCAAAAAGGCTCCCCTCATTTATTCATTATCACATACTGAGGCAGTTTCAATAGGCAAGGATAAAGATGTGAACATTTCAATTCAATTTCTACCCATCATACACTAGACATCAAACTTAAAAAGAGCAACACGTATATTTGGGAGTAAACTGACCCACAGCCCATGAGCTACATGTGATACCTGTGACATGTAGCACCAGCAGTGACTTTCCACCCAAACATCAGGGCTCCCACACTCACTTGGACAACAAATTTAAGGGTCCTATGAAATGGACACATAAGCTATCTGGAAAAGGTGCTAGTTCCTGGAAAACAGTGCCTCTTCAATGGACGCATGACTGAACGTAACTGAAAACAACAGTTGTGAAAATCATAACAACTTTTTCAACAACCTTTTTCCACCTTAATCAAACCAAACATTCTTTAACTCCACATTAAGCCCATTGACTGACCTGTTTAAACAGGAAATATTGATACCATTTTACGGTACTTTTTTTGTTTGTTTGTTCATTTGTTTGTTTGTTTTTTGGCATCTTATTTGGTGATGTAAGTAGACAAAATTTGGGGGTGGGACATGGTCAGAATCAGATGTCACTGACACCCTATGATTTGTCAGGGAGAAGAACTGTTCCTCCAACTTCACAAACTTCAGATACTTTTCAAGTCATGTGGGAACCCTGAACAAAGACAGTCCACATCTTCATTCTGTCAGCTGCATGTATTGCAGAGCAAGTAGCTGTTGTTACAAGCTTATTGACCCACTTTGTGTTGGCTATGAATTTATCTTATCACAAAAAATACATAAATAAAAAAAAATAATAATAATATAGTCCTTGCTCACAGATTGGGATTTCATATTAAGGGGCACTCGTCACTGTATATCAACAACTCACCTCATGTCACCTTGAATTTGGGAAGAAAACTTTGATTGCCTCTATGGTGAACAAAGAATCCTAAAACAGCATACATTCTTGATAAATTGAAGTCAAAAAGCGACTGTGATTAACGAAAGTAAAACTACATTAAAACATGTTTCCGGGGCATTGGTAGCGTAGAGGATAGTGCCGGCGCCCCATGTATAGAGGTGATGCTTCACTGTAGCGGCTGCGAGTTTGACTCCGGCTTGCAACCCTTTGCTGCATGTCTTCCCCCCACTCTTTCTCTCTCCCCAATTTCACACACTATCCTGTCCATTAAAGGCAAAACACCTCCAAAAAAAAATCTTAAAAAAAAACATGTTTCCAAACTCTCACACAACTCGTGGAGTATAATCCAAATCTCATTTATTCTGTCGTATGCTCAGTACCTCCCACAACCATATTATTTGTAACACTATAGTGTTATACATAGTTAACATTTTTGATGTAATAAATGAGTATTGGATTACGCTGCACGAGTTGTGTAAAACAGTTTGTATACACATGTTTTTCCATTAATTAAGAATTTTCTAAGTTTTTGGATTCTTCGTTCAACATGGAGGCATGTGAGAAAAACAAACATTTCTTCACAAATCCAAAGTAACACATAATTGATTTACAATTGTAAATGTGGGAGGTAAAGTATTCCTTTAAATTAAAAAGACCCTCCTATGCAACACATTCTCCCGCCGATCTCATCACATATCGACATTTGTCACATTTTCACATTGAGATTTGACGTGCAAGGTACCCTGGGTGCATTGGTTGTTGACCCTCTGGGACACTGTGCCAACTTCAGCCTGTTGCATGCATTGTCTGTTTTCACCACACACTTTAGTTTTTACAGGAAATGTACAGTTTGCATACAGTCTCTTTAAAAATAAACACAGTACGTCTGTACAACACCGCGAATCAACATGTTTTCCAACAATCGCACATGGTTACATTAAGCAAACAACACGTGGTAGGGTTTAGGTAACAAAATCATGTTTTTGGATTTAAGAAAAGAAAAATGGGTTTGACTTTATATTCAAACGGAAAGCAAACACTGGCCTCCTGTGTGAAGGTCGGTAGCTGTTGGATCCATTCACCACCCTTCCACCCACCCTAGTGGGAGTTTTCACCCCTTTGACTTTCGTTGTTGTCTCACCACGTTTACCCCTGATGCTGTCAGGTGCCATTAAACAATGAGGGCTGTGTATCATGTCAATGTGTAAGGGCGTTTTTTACTGTCTGTGTCTGATGCCAGAAGTCATTGACCAAGCACCGGGTTTCATCAACTTTGGAGTGAGACCGGGTTGCCTTATGATGTAATGAAAGTAACCCTGATGATGTCATCAGGAGAGCCACAGTTTTCAACAGAAAGCCTGCATAACAAACTGGGGTGCCCTCCTTAATGCCCTCCAACTGTGGGTTGGAGGGCATTAAGGAGGCAGTGGAGGTCAGGACACTATCCAGTTGCAATATGGAAAATGTAGCATCCCTTATTTGTGACCCATTCTGTTGTAAGTTTCCTGAAAATATGAAAATGCACTACTTAAACACTGGAGTACCGCTTTAACACCAAGCTTTATAAATCCTGCCAGGACATGAAATAAATTTTACGTAACAGATTAAAATTGACAACCTGTAAAAACATGTAACATTGGGATATTTATGGAGGGAGACTCAGGCATGACTGAGCACCAGAAGTCAAAAAGCCCTGGACCTAGCATGTCATTTGTTTGCATAGATGCCACCTGTCCCATTCTTGTGTCTCTAGGATGCTACTGTTAAAATTACAGTCCCAAGCAATGGCGGCCTGACGACAGAGACATGTCAAGTGGATGCACTCACACAGAAATGAAAAAAAAACGACCTCCTCTTACTTTTAAGTGAGTGTGCAGACAAACGTCTTTGCAATAAATGGAGTCACTTTCTGAAATTTAGTCAGTTGTGTGTGTTACAGAAACCTGTGTATGAAAATGAAAGCGGCATGACAAAAAAGTTTGGGCTGCTAATGGATTTTATTCAGAAAGCCATGGCATCAAGAAAATACCACTTTTATTTCCATTAAAGAAACATTTCCAGAAATAATATACAAAGAAAAATGTCCATGGCTTTATGAAAAAAATCCCCGAAATGCAGGAAAAAGCAGACTGGTATGTCCAGAGGAATCATACAGAGTGTGTGTATGGTAAAAATGTGAAATTGAGATGAGTTGTGTGTTTATAAGGGTTTTTTTGTGAAATCTAGGAAAGAGGAAAGGTAAGTTTGGGTGATAGTACCAAGCTCTCCAGGGTTGACACCCCACCCCTGAAGTGGAAGGGAGGGTTGAGGGACCTGTGACAAACCAGGAAATGGATACATCAAAACAGATAGGAGAAGAAAGGGGAAGAAGAGGTCATGTGAAAGTCAAAAAACAGACACAATACCTTACACCTACCTTAACACATTTGCTGCTTATATCTGTATACTCCACTAGTTTTCTGTTAAGCATACGGATTTCGTAGGACTGACCTACATTTTAAAACATTAAAAAAAAACACCTGATTAAAATTGAAAAATGGGAAATCAGTCAATCAGAAAAGAGGGGCAGTGGAGATAGAAATTGAATCAAATTAGAAACCTTTTACGGCAAATATAAAGGCCAGCCACTAGAAAACTTTCACATATCTCCATCCTGATCAAATGTGATACATTAAGTTTGATATTACAAGAACATATTAAAATAGTCAGAGATGGACACCATAAGACTGACTATCAATGCTTTTTCAGCGTAGTAATGAAACTAAGCTATGGACTGTGATGGCAATTAACTTATAATCAATACATACCATCTATACATGGCAATGTAATTGTTGCATGTTACAGCAAGCTCACTTTAATTGTGTTTTTACTCCAACCAAATGATTGTACAGCAGATAAGCAGGGCAAACTTCAGGGTAAATACAACACAAATGAATAAATGTCACTTTTCAAGAGACAGAAACAATAAGAAGGTTCCAGTGGCAGAGAAGGATATGAAGTAGAAGGACAAGTACAACTTAGAAAAAAGAAAGACAAGAAGAAAAGAACAGAGGGTGAATTAGATCAGAAGATAGAAGTCAGACAAATTAAGCCACATGTAGGAGCTCATGTTGCACACATAAATTGAAACGTATGTTATGATTTAATGCCTTTCAAATCTTAACTACCATGATTTCAGTAGGTAAGTCATTCAAAATACTGAAAGACCTTTTGTATACAGTATGTAGTTATGTTTACAGTATATATGTATGTATTAACAACTGTCAATTAAAAACAGAAATCCTATGGAGGCAAAACAAAGCCATAATAACTGGAATTTTATGAACAGCTGAATCACCTTTTTATGAAATGTAACAACTACTGAACACTTAAACTGTAGTTAAAATTGATATGTCATTGAATTTATAGCATTGTGACATTTTACTGAAATCCATATGTCTGCATTTATGTGATTTGAATTCACTGCTTTGAAATTCCACAATTTCAAAATTTCAAATTAAAAAAAATAATTTCAAGATTTTAAGGATTCACAAAGTCAATCACTGAGGTTGCCGTAAATTTGATTAGTAATTTTAAAACACCGCTGCTTCTGAGGGTAATCAACTGAGCCTTGATGAAATCGATCAGACCTCCGTCCTATTAGTGTACGACACAGTCACATTATCAAGAAAGAAGAGTTCAGGTGGGTGACTGGAAACCTCGGCACTGGGTTTCTGAAATTGTATCATTTGCAACAACCTTCAAAGAGGTGAATTCAGACCACATGAATCTGGATAGATGGTTTTCAAAGTAAAATATTTCTATAATCAAATATTTAAATTTCAATATGCTTCAGTATTGAAGGGATACTCTGTTAATTTTCAACCAGGTTTGTGTCACTGCTGTGTGGGGAGTGTGTGCAGATGAATGGTGTTTGGCTTCCATATGTGTCGGCAGTGCTGGGAATTCTCAACATGTGCCATGAGCAAACATTTGCTGCATTTCAAATCATCAATGACGCGTTTCTGGCGGATTTCGGCTGGTGGACAAGCAGGGAGCTCCCGGAGCTGGTAGCACGGGGTGCACCTTAATACCATTCATCTGCACCCATACCGCAGTGTGGTCAAAAATCGGCAAAGTATCCCTTTAAGCATTCGGCAGTGGTTAATTTAGATCTGCTACAATTGATTGATTGACTGAATGATCGACCAGTTGTTGTATTTCTAAACAGGGGTCTTCAGAATTTTTCAGGCCAAGGACCCCTAAGCTGAACGAGAGATAGAGCAGGGACCCCCTACAACATATTCTGTATAAAATGAGTTGCACTTGAGGTAATTCTTGGAATATTTGGGGGTTTTCTCTTGTTGCGCTCACCTGTAGCTGGTAAGTCAGCAGCAACTTGGCTAGGTGCGTTAGCCTCATGCTCTGTACTTTCACCAACGGTTTCTGAGGTGGACAGTGTGTCAGGGTCTCTTGTTCAAGAAGTTACGAAACAATCCATTGTGGCTCACTAAAAATTACAGTACAGTTGTAATGATATAATAGCCCATTGGCAAATATGTTTCAATAGTATGTAACTGCTGGCTTACTAGTTAACCTCACCATTATGGATAAGTGCCGCACAGTGATTTGGTGTTAGCTAGCTCACATGATTGCATGAGGATTCATGGGTAACAGTTAGTCTATCATTAATGTTGTGTACTGTAAATGTATGTGATTAGGCTGATTTATGTAATATGCTAATATGTTGAATTCATGTTAATATGTATTTTCAGACATATTCTAATTAAAAATAAATTCAAAACTTGAATTATCAAACAATAATTGCAGTAACTCTGAGGACCAGCCTGGGGGTCTTGGCACCCCTGTTGAAGACCCAGGGCTTAGTCAGATAATACAGGCAAATTGAATACATCATCACGGCCTATGAAAAATTGTGAATGGCGTTTCAATTTTTTTAATACATCATCAATAAAATGATTAATTGAGACAATAACTGTCAGATAAATTGATAATGAAAATCATCATTAATTGGACATCCAGTGAAATTCCACAATTGGGTACATAAATAGAATTATTATGGCCTTTCTTTGCGTCCATGGAAGAAGACAATTTAGACTTAAAGTTCTGATGTCATCAAAACATCAAATTCAGATCTGTAAGAGCATTAGCTAAGGAATTCTCTGCAGGTAACTTAAATTGGGTCCATTCATTATTCTACCGTGGAATAATGATAATTAAACAGCCCCAGATTTGTTATCTTGATGCCTCTGCACATAAGTTTATCCATCTGGTTTTTGCCTTTGTATGTTAGTTGCAGGGTCCAAACTAATAATTCAAGTAAACATGGCTTCATTGCTGCTGCTGCTGCTGCTGAGGTTACATGTGACAAAATGAGCTCCAGTCCATTTAGTCAACGTGGACATTCAACTAGCAGGACAGATAGCTACCTTGGTTGAGATAAGTGAGACTCTCCTCCTGCTGTTTCACAGCCGGCGAGGTGGCTGCACACAGAATGTACTGGAATGGGGTCCTCTTAGCATCATTTTCTGCCATAAGCCTTGCTTCTTCGTTTTTTAAGAAAGGTGCCAAAGCCTCTCTGAAAGACACCAAAAGGAAAGAAGAGGGGCTGAGTGTGGGAACGTCCCTTCTCTTTTTTATCTAATCATTCAATCAGGGGAACAAAGGTGCAAAAGATTGTTGTTACAAAATACAGTGTTACTCATGTAGATCTAAGTCCTTTTAAATGTACCAATTTTAAAAAAGAGAGGAGAAAAAAAAGTAGTCTATATGATCTATATTTGTAGTCTAATTGTGGGTTTTTTAATACAGTGTTCCTTTAAATAAACCCACTGCAATGCATTTTAAAATTTGAATTTCACATGGCAATATAATGTTAATAATAAATAAATACAAATATAATGTGCTCCTAAATGCAGAATCACTGCAAAAGTGTACATTTTAAAAACAAATTGTATGCCATATGAACACTTCTACTTTTCTTAACACCTCTACTTTGCACTGACACTTCCATTTAACCTGTTGTAGAAATAACATTCCCCCGTTGCAAGCACCTGAATTCCACAGCTTTCTAAAGCTTCTTAACATGGCATGTGCTTTACCTAATATAACTAGCAGAGTGCTGGTGGTAGGACTCAGGCTGGGAGTGGCAGAAAAGCATATTTTCCAGTGCGGTGTCTTCTTGTATCCCAGGACCACGGGGAGGACGTGTAGAGAAATGGTGCTAGCTGTGCGTCTGCTGGCTTCCTCAGGTTTCAGCTCAGAGAGGTTTGGAGCCAAACCTCATCGCCTGACTCTTATATTGTCCCAGTGATGTCATCAGGACTCCCACTTTTTTTTTTTAACCATACCTTGGATGACCTTTTAGAGGCGGAGCGTGCAGGCACACCTCCCACTACCAATGTTTAGTTGGGTTGATACATTAATAGCAGCTTCACCTGACCAGCTGTTGACACTACCAATGTGGCCCTAAAGCTAGACTTCAAACTCACTTAAGCTAATGATGTTTAGAGGCACATTTTGGAAAACAAACATGAGGACAGCCCCAGGAAACAAAGAAGGGCAAGTAGACTTAAAATGAATTGGAGTAAACATAACTATTTTACATGTTTGTGTGAGTACAGGTCTGAGAACTAATTACTAATAGTAATGATGCCAGTGGTGATAGAGGGACCACTGTGGATGCATATTGAAACACATATCTGGCAAAATTGTGCTTTATACCAGACTGTTTAATGCCAACATGCATGTTTAATGTTAACATGTGCTATCAAACTAATAAAGGGAAATACATTGGGTACAAATCCCTGCAGCTGCTGTCCCAGTCTCTTCAGAGCTCCTCATAAGGGCCAGAGATTAGGAGCAGGTCATCTGAGAGTCTGCTCAGGTTAATGTTTATACAGAGCAGCTAAGCACACCTCAGCGCTCGGACGCATGTGCTTGTAAATGGATGGACAACTGGGCAGTAACTGCTGCCAGAGCCCCCTGTGGAAGTCACAGAACAAGGTTCAACCTGCAAGGGGAAGAAAAGGGGAGAAACATACAGGCTTGAATGACTCTTTAAAAGGAAACACCACGTAAATGAAGAACTCATTGTTATTTTCATGGTCAAGGATAGTTCGATCAATATTTGTGAATATTAGCTAAGTAAGCCTCAAACTTGTGATGTCATAGGGTATAAAGTCTGGAGCTGCTCTATAGACAATGAATGGGAGTTTGATTTCATGGACTCGCAGAATGTTTGCTTTCTTGTTTATACCCAATAGTTTAATTCTATTGTAGTGATCTCAGTGTCACCTAGAAGAATCTTTTAACATTGTCTGTGAAGCGGCTCCAGACTTTATACCCTATGACATTACAAATTTGAGTTTTAGCACTCAGAGTTTCTGGATTGCCATTGATAGGGATGTCACTTTCAGTTATTTTGCTTTCAATAGTCTGAAACCCATTAACTGGTAAGTAATTTTTAAGATAAAATGAGAGCGATTACAAGAGGTGCTTTCCTTGCAGTGCAGCACTCGTTGGCTTTGCTGACAGATAGCCAGCCAGCTGCAATGTGGAAACATGGTGTCCATGTCCCACCCTCCGGTCTCCACTGGTTAGGTAGTCTTGGCTGCTCTACACTGCACACCACCCTGGTGAGACGGGAGCTAGCTAGCTAGCTGTGCCATTTATACAGGAATTACCGCTGGTAATGCTGGCTCAACCAAGCGGCAACCTCCAGGGCTGAACAATGAAGCCAAAAACTACATTTCTTTGAACAGCCACTTAAGACAGGCCTCCGGAAGCTAGTCAATCCCCATAGACCCTCATGTTAAAGTGCCCAATTTTACAGCACAAATATGTTTATAGCCTGGTGCCAAAAACAGTTTTGGTCTCTATAGCTAATCTGGACTTCCATGACAACTGCACGGGGGGTGAATTTTATATAACTCACCTGTTTTACTATGGCTTAAAGTTACGCAAAATTTAAGGGCAGGCTGCTTTGAGTGACAGGCTTTCTGCCGACAGTGTCAGCTTCTCAGTCAGATCCATCCCTCGCTCCTCCACAGCTCCAGCCCCTCGTCCAAATATGGTCACTTCTGGCTCCAAAAAACAAGATGGCGACAGCTGAAATACTGAACTTGAGGCTTCAGTACAGGAGTTCACAAAGCAGTGGGTGATGACATGGAAGCAATGACCATTATTTTTACAGTCTATGGTTCCAACCCATGATAGCGGGATGGCATTGCCCCTGGTAGCCCTTGCGAGTAAGCTGCTTCATTTTCATTTTGAGTCGCACTACCCCCTCAGCACTGTTAACTATGTTAGCACCACTAGATTTGCTGTCACTGATAACGGTGCTAACCATGCTAAAAGAACTAACAGTAATACATACTACAGGTAACAATATTAAAAGGTGTTTTACGTAACAGGGCAGGACCTGAAAGAAAACAGAAGGATGGGCACAATGTTTCTACAGCAATGCCACTGGGTTGCGATGGCACTACCAGCAGTGAGCGACCCCACTAGCTAGCTTCAAACTGAGCCAGGTCATGCGCAGTGCAACTGAGGAGTAGGAAAATTAACCCACAGACCAACATGCGTAACCAGTCAAAAGTAGTCTTGGTGGTTAACTAATTAATGGTTAACTTTCCCCAGTCTTAGACCATGGGAATAGCATGTATGAATTTTGAAAATGGGTGTAGGCCCCCTTTAAATTTAGATAAGATTAAACTACATGTCGTGACGAATAACCAAAAGATTTTCAGTTCAGATCAGTTCTTAGTCTGTTTATTTCTAGAGCAAACAATTTCTTTACATTGTTGCAAACCTATCACAGGTGGAAGTTAACAAAAGAAACCCTTCTGTACAGTTTAATCATGAGAGAACAAAATAAAATAAGATCAAATAAAATATATAAATACAGGTATACATGACTGATTGAGACAAAAGAAAGACAGTGTACTGTAGAACATGCATAGTGAACAGTTTGCAAGGAATACCATGTAGTCTGTTTCTAGGACCAGTAATGTGATAACATATGCTAGTGGCCGGTAGTTTGCTGATTGATGAACTTTCCCCCTCACACCATGTGTAGATTTGTTTTAATTGGCTGAAAAACAACACGAGGCTGATTAACGGTCTGAACCTGTTGAGGGAATTCAGGAGAAAGAAAAGTCAGGTAGAGTGCAGACAGGCATGTTACAGAGTGTACAGGGCTGCATGTTGCTGAAGTCAGTTTCAGTACCAATACTTAAAAAGCTAATTATAACACATATTAAGTCTGTACATTCATTTACTTAAATAACCACAACTCTCAGTGGATTCCCTGAATGAAAACACTACTCAACGAAAAGTCCAAGAGTCCAAAATTGTCCATCCAAGGACTCAGGCTGTCCCCAGGTGATATCAGAAATACTTCCATTTCCTTATTATTATGAGTCATTTGCCAGGATTTAGCAAATGAGATAACGGAATTTAAAAGGCATGAGACTGATCTCTTCCTACAGTAGATTAATTGTACCACGGTCATCTAAATCATATCCAGCAATAAAAAAATCTGATCAAACAGGGGAGACTTTTCAAAATCAGGGATCCATGGCTGGAGTCATATCTCTTAGGGCTAAACGTCGGGAACCCAACAACTTAAAGAGAGATCTCAGTGCAAGATCCAAAATTTTAAAGCTTCTTGATACCTCAAATCTAACACTTGGAAAAAAAAAGCAAAAAAACAAAACAAAACAAAAAAATCCCAACAATAAATCACAGCCGTGTCCAGAGGTATAATTTCTCAGTACCTCGCCTGGATACTTCTACCAGCTTAAATCTCCATTTTGTACCTTTTACATATGTGTGTGACTAATGTGACTACCTCTTCTGCTGAAACATTAAATCAGAGATGAGTAATCAGGTGATGTCACAAGTGCACTTTAACAGCCAAAAACCTGGGCCCTTCAAAACAGCAAGTTGGCATGTGCTGCAGGATACATGCAAGCTATTTTTGCTAACGTGCAAAAAAGTGATAGTCAACCTGTTCACTTTTCTTTTTTTTTTCTCCATTGACATAATGTAAAACCTTGCGAAGCAGTGGTCAAAAAGTGTATGTACAAAATACCTTTAATTGTGGATTTATTGCAGAAGCTGTGGTTACGTGAAGGGGAACCGAAGGAGATCAGAGGAAACAACAAATACTGTATTTGCATCGTCACAGGTCAAGAACACTGCCGCGGGTCTGTTTTCCTGCTGATTCACATTGTTTTTTTTTTTTTGTTTTGTTTTTTTTATCAGAGCCAAGAGTTACAGTGCTGTACATCCCATCCACTCTCTGCAGTCCCAATCGACTAACATTAGTGTGCGAAGTGAATAAGGCCTGGTAATGTCTTTCTGACTGTCTGGGATTGCTTGGATCTCTCCTGACTCCAAGCAGGAAAAATGTGGAATATTTACAAAGGACTTCCTCTTCAAACAGAGTCACTCTACTGAGCAGCAACCTCAGAGTTTTACAGGTAAGATGCCACAGACTGGCAACCAACAGGCAACCATTTCTGAAAGTATGTTTAAAAACAAACAAACAAACAACAAAAACAGTTTTTGAACTTAATGCAGAAAGTTGAGTGAGAAAATGCAGGCAACACAATTGAACTTTTCATATTTTTCTACTGTCTGCTGATTGTTAATTTCAAGACAAATTCAACTTTATTGTGCAGTCTACCACCGATTTCTTCTTCCGTACCTGAAAATAAAAATCTGCACAAAATTTTAAGGATTGTCAATTCTGTCGCTGAAAATGTATCTTTTGGCACCTTGTTACCTTCTTAAATGTAACAGTTGTTTTCGTAAGGGGGGATTCAATTGATTAAGCCACTTTTAGTTACAGATTAGCATAAAAAAGACAACAATCGATGCATGGACTTCTGCGAGCCACAATCATGATCAATAAACTTAAAACATGAACTAAAAATTCTCATACAGTACTTCCTTTTTTCTGTCACTTTGTTCCTTTACACATTTCTTTTTTTTCCTAACAATATTTGGTTTTATGCTTCCCAAACCACAATTCAACCCAAAACCTATGAGCTTGTTACCATCACTGGGCCAGCCAAATGACATATCATCCCAAACTGTACTCAATCTGACAGAAATTTCTCCCTCTGATCATGAATACTTCACGCCATCATGTACGAACTCTTTAATCTACCAAATCTGAGGGCTTAAGGAGAAACACGCAAAGATAAAAGGCGGTGTGGAGGTCGTGGGAACCGAGGAGGAACAGAAAGTGCATTTCCTAGATCCAAAAACTCAGAATGTGTTGATTTCCTCCCCACTGGTTTAAACCCAATCCACAGTTACATTCATAAGTTTCTAGAGCAAAAGGTGGGGAGGAGGAACTGAATGACAATGGTTGCTGACAGGATCTCCTTTAAAATGGAGAAAAGCGTGGTGGTGCTCAAGTTGTGATGTGGAGGAGGAGGGGAAGCTCAGAGACGGAGAAGTCTGAAAGAAGCACAGCTTTGCCCTGGAAATCCTCCAACAGCGCCCATCCACAGGGTTTTCAAATGAAACCTCCCTCCATTAACTGTGAGAGGAGACGTCTGAGGAGCTGCTGCTATTGCTGTTGGTCGTCTGGGCTCGCTTGATGTACAGGTTCAGTAACTTCATCTGCAAACAACAAAGACAAGATATGTTGATCTTTTCCTAAGCACAGTGCCATTACATATTTGAAGGAGTATCACATCTGACATCCCTTTCAGGTATTAATATACTTCTTTAGGAGCCCTTCATTTTGAAGAAGCAAGACTTCTTGATCATGTTGTTTGAAACTCAATGCCAAAAGGTAAAAATGTAAGTCAGTGGTACCCAAACGGGTGTGGTGTCATGACATTATTTTGATGGCCCACTATTCCTTATCCCCAGTAGTCCAAACAATGTCCTATCTGACCAAATGTCTCACCTTCTGTTTCTGAGATATGACGTTGAATAATGTCAGTACAGTAAAGCGTTTTTGCAGAACATTATGATGTCACAGTGAGGCTGACCTTTGACTTTTTGGATATAAAATGTTATCACACCATCATTATATCCTATTAAACATCTGTGTGAAAATTTGTTATAATTAGTGAATGAATTTCTGTGTCAAAGCCAAAAACATGTTTTTTGAGGACACAGTGACCTTAAGCTTTGAGCTTTGAGCTCGAGATCTACAGTAAGTAACGGTGTGCTGCAAATATGTTACAGTGACAGTTAACTGCTACAAGAAAAATGAAAATAGAAAAGCACAACTAAAACTAATTAATTAGGGAGAACTGCAATGTAAGTCACAAGCAATTGTTTTCATTAATAATGACTAAGGGTGCCTTCAACGCTGCATGCTTATAATTAGCACAAGTATCAGATATTTAGTAATGATCAGCACTGTCTATGGCACCTCCTCAGCAGAGGAGTTAAGTCAATTGTTAAGCCTTTTTTACACAGAGATCATGCCGTAAGTCCTTCCTTCATGCTGCCTTTGCATTTATTTTTACACAGATCCAAACAACGGTGGGATCATCTACTCTTGTGTGTGATTTGACATAGCATGCCAACAATGTGGAAGCAAACCAGCGCGATGTGTAACACAGTGTTGGCCACTAGTGTGAAATTTAACATGAGTCGGCAGTGCCTCATAAACAATAACAATGGCATTAACTTGTCAGTTACAATCATTTACTGTCCCTGTTATATGGATTAGCTACTAACTGCTATCAGCTACTTTTTAAATCTCCCATGGTAGGTTGCATGCATAATATGTCGTCAAAATATCACACCCGTGCCACCCATGGTCCAATCCTGCTGGCTGTCCCTTTTCAGTGCTGTTACTTCTCCCTGATACCAGCTTAAAGGTGAGACAACTCTGCCCCTCATTCTGCCATTGCACCCTTTATACAGAATAACAAGGTGGCATAATAGTGTAAAATTCTCGCCTTGAAGAGGCAGTGTAAAAAGGGCTATTGACTGTATGTTCAGTTGGATAGTTTTGAATATGTACATTCCTAAATCAGTAAAAATTTTCCTTTACATCCTGGCTGGACCTCACAACATGTAATGAGAGGAAAAAGTTGCTTTCTTCTGGGATTATTTGGATCCAGTCAAAGTTATTGTAACTATATCTCAAGGTACAACTTGAGAATGTGACGGTGCTTCCTCAGGTACGCTCAGTCGATAACCAGCTGTCCAAATTATAAAAGGGGAGGGTCCTTCCATTCAGGTGAACCTGACCCTCAGATCTCAACCCTTACATAACCCAAGGACACATGCTGTAGTGAAAGTAGGGCAAATATGACCCCGTGCTTTATAATTGGACAACCGGTTAAAACCTGCTGAGAAATAACAACATGGGAAGACGATAAGGCTCTGCATCTGTTCAAGAGATGTTGGTAAAATTGTGTGTGTGTGTGTGTGTGTGTGTGTGTGTGTGTGTGTGTTTAAATGTGTTCCTGCAAAGCATTGGCACAGTCATTACCTTGCTGCCCGTGAGCTGTGCCAGGTGGGGTTTGAGATCTTCGCCAATCACAGAATAGATAGCCACCAGACAGAACACGCTGGCCTTGCGAACGCTGCTCTCTGTGTTGTCATAGCCCTGTGGAGAAACAAAGCGGCGTCAGGCACCACACGTGCACACGCATACACACAAATGAGGGGTCAGCAGGAACATGGGAGGAGTCGCACAGAGTGCAGAGTACACGCAAACATTTCCAGGGACAAATAAGGCAAATAGTGCCCAGTGTCCAAATATGAACATTGACCAAATATGCCTTTTTGGAGTTGACAAGGATGTTTCTGCTCTGCTGTCCCCAAAACGCTCTGGCTTTCATGTTATTTGACCATACAAATTAGGAATTAGGTTTATTTCATTCCTTTTTATTGAATGAGTGTGACTGAAAGAAAGATAGAGATATTTTTTGAACAATTAACAGAATTAAATCAAAACTAATGTAATCCATAAAAACGTGTAAATATAACAATCCACATTTATCTTTCCTTCAAAACTCTTGCTGTGTCTTAAATGCAATAAGCAGTTAGTTCAGATGCAGACCTGTAGGAGTCCGGGGATGATGTCAGGCAGCAGCTGCAGTAAGGAGTCCTTGGCGATGCGTTCAATGACTTTGGTTTGCATCTTGATGGCAGCTAGGTTGATTGGGTAGTCGGCTGTCTGCACAATAGGGCACAGCACCTTAATGCACTGCTCTGGGTGAATGGAGCCGGCCAGGGTGGATGCTGCCTCCTCAGCTGCACGCACCACCTAAAAGCACATGAACAAATACTACACATTAATATCAGTAATGCTGAAAAAAGAGAATTATGTATCAGTTTTTGTATTGTACCACTGGGTAGAAACTGGTGCCTTACAGGGATATTAGCAAGTAGGCATCTTCCATCACAGATATCTCCTTGTATAAAACTTTAACAGACCTAAATATCTAAAGACTTTCTCTGCTGGAAAATCCCACATCTGCAGAATAGAGTATTCTGTAATAACTCACTTTTTTATCAAAAGTATTGAGAACCCTTGGAAGAATATTTCTTTATTCTGTATGGTGTATTTTTGATGGTTAAGTTTAATTTTTTGAGCCATGATTTTACATCCCACACTGTGGATGATTATTGATCAGGAGGTTTCATCAAAGGGTAGTCTCAGTGTTTATTTTGTGTATTCTATGTTCAATGTGTTATCAACATTTGATCTTTGTTTGCCCACTCTCTGTGCCCACTGACCGCCTGGCAGGAGGGTTACCTGAGTTATCCTGCGTCACCCCCAAGCTTTCGCCTTTGTTTAATTTAGTTAAAGGTCAAATGCAGAGGTTATTTTTTTTCTATCAATAACCAGATTGTCTGAATGACGAGGGCACTAGAGAGCCCTTTAAAACTAAATATTATTCACTGTTTGAACTCTAGGCTTGCCATATGTTGGCATGTGCATAGTGCTACACACACTATGAAATGTTTTAAAATATGTATTTTTTTAGACAGTTTGAAAGTTCAACCATCCTTAGCATGGAAACACAATTATTGGTGGTTTATGATGTTGTAGAGGAAAATGTAAGTTTACATCTCAGTACCATCAAAAAGAATGTGACCAAGTAGAACTGTGTTAGAGAGGCTGTGATCCCCTCTTTTTAAAGCTGCACAAATACATATCAGTCCCTCCAAGATTTCATGATATTGCAATCACAACAAATTCAGTCAATCCTTGTGAATTCTGTGCAACCTTGCAATTTTGTCCAATCATCACAACTTTCCCACATATTGGACCATTTAAAACAGGTCAAATCTCTTTTCATTGTAGAACTGCAAATTGATTCACTTCAGCCCACACACACAGTGACAGGGCTAACTGTTACTATCACAAAGCTAACGTTACCCAACAGTTACTAACAGGACTAACAGCAGAGTCAAGCCATTTCGGTGCAAAATTAATGGCTCGGTGTTGGATGTTAACTGCTGCTGTGGGGCTTGTGCCTAAGCGGCAAAATATGACGAGTAATGATGAGATCCGGTTGTGCTGTGCTAACCGGGCGTAGAGACAAGGAGCAGAGCCTCTCACAGGGATAGTACTTCAGCGCTGCATCGAACAGCAGCCACATTGCTGCCAACCACCCCCACACCATCACAAATAGATTCTTATTCTGCGGGAAATATTCATAATAATACGTTCAGAATCTGAGACAGCATCACAACTATTTTTTGCAATTTTCACTTGCCCCCACAACTTCAATGAGGATCCCAAAAACAGCCCGTGAAGTCCTGGAGGGACTGATATATATATATTTTTTAATATTAACAATGGATCAAATGCATAATCTGAAAGGGGTCACAGTATTTCCCTCAGGGTATGATGAAGACCAAAACAGAACTAAAAGGAGATTGAATATCGGACTTGGATTCATCAGGTTGACACAAATACTGACATTGCTCTGTATCTGCTGGATGTATAAAACAAGGAACAGTTTACTTAAACATTAAATAGAAATAATATGTCAGTTTTGCAATTTCAGGTTGTTAATGCAGGTTTATCTGTTGTCCAGTGGTTATGTGGGAGCTGTGTACCTCCTTGTGGGAGTCTTTGTGAGCCTCCAGGGTCTTCATGATGGTTAGCTCAGCGTAGTTTTTGAAGCGGGCCGGCTGGTTCCTCAGAATTTCTTTGAGCACACGCAGGGCCAGGGCTCGGATGGTGTGCTGGGGGAAACATGGCATGGGCAATTACTTAAAAGTAAAAAAAAATATCCTTACCGGAGATCCACAGGTGTGTACATTTACTGAATTTCGAGTGTGATTCAAACTGATGCCTGGTAAACTCAGTGGCACTCAACATCCTCCGCACACAAATATTCACATAGTTTTACTGTATGACAATTAGTAAACCTCTGTAGTTACATGCAGAACCATCAAATAACATACATCTTTATCACCCAGTGTCTCCAGCAGAAGGAGGAGGATGGTTTTAAAGTGCTCATCCCACACAGCCAGGCTGTCTTCTCGTGTGATCTTCAGCAGATCCACCAAGGCGCCTTTACGCTCCTCAGAACGCTCATTGTGATTGGACAATTCCTTGAGCAGGTCGGCTACCATGTCTGAGTGGTCCTGACCGACTGCTTGCCAAAGAGAGGATGACAGTAATTAGTTACACATTAAATTGCACATCACAGATACAGCTACTAAAATCTTGACACAGCTAAAAAAACAAAAACAATCCAAACTTTAGTGTCATTTAAACCAGCATCAGCCTTTAATTAATTTATCAAGACTAGAAAGAAAAAAATGTAACCACTGCTGCGAGATAATTAGCATTCTCTCATTTTAAACTTTACTGTAAAACAAATCCTGTTTTTAAAATACATGTTTTCACTTGTTAGGAGAAACTTTCTCATTTAAGACTAATTATAAACTGTGATATGACATGTCAAGATGTCGCTGTGATACTGTGATGCGTTTGGTGTGGGAAATACATCTCTGAATGCATGGCCAAGTTAAAAGCTAGATAAGCAAGCGCCTGAAATCCTGGCACTATGGGCCTAAATGTTACATTTTAGAAATTTTTCAAAACGTGACCATTCAAAAATAGTTTTTGACATTTAAGGGTAGACAGTGGAAGGATGGGTATAAAACCTAATTCAAATGTGTATTTTATTTTGACAATAATTGTTCATGTCAGGTTTGACAAAATGTCCTTGTGCCCTTTATCACTGGTCTAGAGCTCTGATTTTCTGCCTGAGGCTGATTGGGCCTGACATCAGTCGCCTGGTACGGGTTGGGCTGAGCTGTAATTTCACATCATTCTCCCCAGCTTGAATCGGGTTGGGGTCACGCTAATTTAGCGGTGCATTGTTTTTTTGTTTTGTTTTTTAAATGAAACTGGCAGTTCTCACACAGCAGGAGTTTTAATGGACTGAATCAAGAGGGAAAGGGGGAGAAAAAGGGAGGGACTTCAACTGAGAGAGGAAAAGTGATGGAGAAATATAGTGGAGAACTGGGGGTGAGACAAAGAACATATGAGGAGAGGGACAGAAATGAGAGGGAGGGGCTACAAGGAGATTTGGTTGGTAGTGGGAGAGATGTGCGTAACATGCAGCGGAGAGAGGGGATCATTATCTGTGTGTGCACTGCCATGGACTGTCGTGCACACTGGTTGCACGAGGGGCGCAGCCTGCTCTACCAAACCTCTTAACTGCACGAGACAACAGACTACTGAAGTAACAGAAGAAAGAGCACAAGATGAAGTGGTGTGAGGAAAACCGTCAGCCCTTAGCCCTTGTGATAAATGTTTTAATATTACTAACATATAATAAACAAAACGGAATATATTCTTTCTCATAAAAATGTAGGTATTTATTCAGGCTTGGGCCAAAAACTGCTGCCGTGGGTTGGGGTCGGGACTAGCTTGGACAGAATTTATGCAGGTTATGTGGTCAGGCTTGATTTTTTGGCCCAATCAGAGCTCCACACTCGTTTATAGGTGTTAGTGTTATTAAGCTAATGTCATGTATTGTGTTCTGCGGCTGCTCGTGTCTGCAAGAGATATACAATTGATGAGAATATAATGTATTTCAATACTGTATGCCATATGCTGGACTGCTGAAGCAGTATTAGACATACTAACACAACCATCCAAACTTTCAGTTCATTCCAGAGCACAACCATCACAACCATCAGTACAAGCATCAAGCTGCCAGCTAGTTGTGCATCAAAAGCAGGACAAGTTAGTGAACACACAGGTATTAGGTGGAGTTAGAAGACCATGATAAGATGTAATGGGAATTGAAAGAGCTGATTGCAAACACACACAAAGGGTGAGTGGAGTGAATGTACAGTCAGTAAATCAGTCACACAGTCATAAAGTCCGTCAGTCAGTTTCTCAGACAGTCATGTTTACCAGGAGCAAAGACCTTGGGGAGCGTCATCTTGTTTTCACCACTTTCCTGACGTCGGCCTGGAGAGGATGAGGGGAGGTGGGGGTAGGGGAGGGATGAAGGTGGAGATGGGGAGGTGAGGGACATGGGGGGGGGGGGGGGGGGGGGGGGCAGGAGGGTGCAGAGCAAAGGATGTGATGACGACAACATCAACTGACACACAAACTGCAGCTCCTCTGTTGCAACACAAGTCAAACTCACACACACCTTTGTTTGTGGTAAACAAGTTTCACCTCTTTGTCTCAACAATTAGCCAACTAACCAAGCGAGTCAGAGCTGGCTACAAATAATTATTACACTTTTGGTGGTTGAGGTCATTTCTTCTTTCAGGTCTCAACACAGCCTAACAGCAGTAACCTTACAGAGTGTCTTCCTTTTTGTTGTCAAAACAACACGACATATTACACAATGGGGGAATGGTGGACAACAGATAGGTTGGCAGGATGATAAAGAAGAAGTCAAGACTGCTGGCTGGTAAATCTTTTCCACAGATGCATGAGGTGAGCACAACTCCTCATTCCAATGACATTTTTTCACCATTATTATCAGAACTATGAAAGGCATAAAACAGCAACAAACTAGAATTAATGCCTTGTGGTTGTTTGCCTCCACAGACTAGTGAAGTTGTTACAGTTACATCCATGCCTGCGAATATATAGATGCCTCCTCCTGCTCCCGCCCCCTGGCCGAAGATCTATACGACCAAATGTCTCCCCTTCTGTTCCTGAGATATGATGGTGAGTAATGGCTAGAGAAATGTTTTAGGCAGAACATTATGATGTCACAGTTAAGTTCAACTTTGACTTTTGGATATAAAATATCATCACTTCACCATTTTATCCTATTAGACATTTGTGTTAAATTTTGTTATAATTACATATGAATTCTTGAGTGATGGCCAAAAACATATTTTGTGAGGTCACAGTGACCTTTGACCACCAAGTTCTAATCAGTTCATTCTTGAGTCCAAGTGGACGTTTGTGCCAAATTTGGGGAAACTCCCTCAAGGTGTTCTTGAGATATCGCATTAATGACAATAAGGTGGATGCAAGGTCAGTGTGACCTTTCAATTCATTGTTGAGTCTGAGTGGACATTTGTGCCAAATTTGAAAAAAATTCCCACAAGGCATTCTTAAGACATCGTGTTCACAAGAATGGGATATACATACGTAAGCAATGACAGACATCCTGAAAAACATAATGCCTTCAGCCACAGCTATCGCCAGTGTGGAGGCATAAAAATTACATTCTCATCAAAATGAAACACACACATTAATAAAATGTCTTTTTTTTCTTCACTTATGTGTCTCAGAAACCTCAACAGTATGAAACACTGTGACCCTTGTTGTAAACATATACTGAATAATTCTTATCGAAACACTTTAGTGGTACATGGGAAGACTTTTCAATAGAGAATGTAACAACATATCTTAGTGTTGTGTGCTTCAATATCAAACATACAAATTTTGTTTCATGCAAGAAGTCTGCTGCAATAATGACCTCTTCAAACACCACCCTTAACTGCTTAATTATCACATGAACTCACAGTCGCGGAACTGCTCCACGTCATCATCAAAGACGGCCTCCTTCAGGGCGCTCTTGTCATATGTGCAGATGGTTTCTCCGTAACCATAGGGAGCGAACTCACGGCTCCGTGGCCCAGAGAACGATCGAGGTGATGGCGTGTTTAGTAGCGAGGTCTTGTTGTCTAAGGCGGTGCGACCCCCTTCCACCACGTCTAAGCCAAGGCGGGCGTCAGAGCCGGGAGAGGACGCTACACCCTCTCTTCCTGCCTGTAAGACAGGAGGGTAGGTGGGAGGAGGGAGAATATGAGACAGGATTATCAAAATTGTTTGTCCTTGGGAGCACCTGCAGTGCTCAAATCACTTGATTTGCTATTACACAACAGGAGCTCTGTGCTGAGACTGCTGCTTGAGAAACTCCATACAGAAGCCCAGTACCAGCTGTCGACCTCCCAGTGATTCCCCTACCTCTCTCCTACCTGTATCCCGCTGGCCTGACTCCAAACTTCTAATATGGATTTAGTAACTGCAGCAAAGATTGTGATGTTTCAGCAGTCTCACTTAGCCAAAAAGAATAAAAAAAAAAAATAAAACAGAACAGGCCAATCCAATATGATGAGCTCCTTTTTTTTATCCCATGCAGCTGCAACGCTTCAATGTTGGATTCATATTTCTCCATGTTTTTGTGTCTAAGTCACTAATGGGAAACATAATTTTTGATTATGGTCTAGTATTGACCAAGACTACCGCAGTGACTATAAAGGCCGCAATCTAACAATGCAGGGATACTTGCGCAGTCAATTTATGTACTCTCAAATCTCCTTTTTTTGCCACTGAGAGGCTCGGGTTGGTATTTCAAGTGTTTGACAGTATTGCGATAACATATAATGCAGTATATTGCGATTTGTTACCTTTTCAACTGCAAAATGAAGAAATATGTTGTTGACATCTTCTTCTATCTAATAAGATAACATTTTCAGTGTGTTCATGTCACTTAAATCATTTTTTGCAGCAACATGTGTCTAGTGGACTGAAAATGCAATTGATTTTATTTTTCTGGTAGGCTCCCAAAAGTTTAATTTGTGTTTGCAATATTACTGATTAATACCAGAGACAGCCCTGAAATCGCTGTCGCCAATCCCACAAGACTCCATTTAAATTAAAAGTAATTTTATCGTCGTAAAACATTCTTCATTCAAAGTCAATGGAATTACAATAAAAGTCACGGAAGCTGTCTTGGTTTGTCTTTCCACTGCTTCACTAACTCCGGTTGAGACAAACCCTTAATTCACCCACTTAGATATGAAATATGCTGACTCTATACATGCCAAAATTAGTTTATTTAAATGGAGTCTGGTGAAAAGGATCTAGCACTACATCCAAAAGGTCTATCTCTGTAGGGATCCTTACCATACTGTCCTTAGAGCTTATAATTACTCACTCACATTCTCTCACATTGCTGCCGGCTGCAGCACTCTCACTCAATACTGGAGCAGTTTCAAAAATTGTTGTTTCCATTATTCATTTAGACACAAAAATAGAATAGAGTCCAGATTGAAAAATACTAAACTTACAGCATCATCCCTCTTGCCCTCCTGTCTGATTGGCTCATTCAAGTCCTCCTGGCTCCGGTAGCTGAAGCTCTGGATGGCCTCAGTGACGCCTCGCAGCGAGCTGTAGATCTCTTCAGAGTTCATGTTTTCTGTGTCATACTCCATCATGCTACCACACACACAAACACAGAGAGAAATACACAGGAGATTTATATGAAATGTATGTCTGAAGAGGCAGGCTTTTGTGTTGCCAACATGCAAAGTGCTTAAATGTTGCTTTTGACATTCAAACTGGTTAGTTATTAGAAAGGGAAAGGTCAGGTGTAAGTAAACCTTCGTGTTATTGTATATTTTTAATTGGACAAACAACACAGCATTAACCAAACCTTAGAAGCAATGTAAAATAATCTTATCATTTGATTTGTGATGATGGAGTAATATGTATTCAGTCAGACATTGAAAGATATGCTCAACTGTTTTTTGAAAAAGAAATTTTGAAATAGGAAAAGGATCAGGGTCTGGCTTCTTTGATGGAATAATTGCCTTTGTGTCTTAGCCCACCTCATTACCTGGGTGAGTATGCTCTGCGCAGGACCCTTAGGGAGGGGGCAGCAGGGGTGGAGTGGGGTGGAGGAGGAGGAGGAGGGGCAGGGGGATGCTTTGACAGTCCGTCGACACCCCAACCCCATAACCGACTGTTGCCACAGTGCAGCCGGGAGGGAAGGATGGACAGACAGGAGTGAGAGAGTGGGGCAAGGCGGATGGAAATCAAGAACAAGTGGAGACCACAAGACGAGACAAGAGAAAGGAGGAGAAAGAGAAACACGAGTGTGCAGGAGGAGAAAGAGAAAAGACAAAAAGAAACTAGTCTGAGCTTTAAGGTTAAATGAAAGTGTTAATTTAAAGAAGAGATTTGAAAAGTAGCAGAATCCCACAAAGTCAGCTTAAACTAAATTTTTTCCCCATCACGAGTGAGGGGCCATTTTTCACGTTTTAGCCAGAATGATCTCAACATGAAGTGCACTTCAGGTTCAAATAAAGTTATTACCAGGAAAATCAGTAGCTCCTTTACAAGTGTTTATGGGTTTCTGCTTGCAGGTAAAAAGACTGTACAGTGCCTCAGGTGAATGAGCTGCTCAGTCAGATAGAATTGAACTGTATTTTAGGGAACTGCTATAATCAGTCACTGGCTGTATTAGGTCTTTTCAGATGTAAAGCAATTCACGCATCAAGTAAATCCTTTTTAATGAAAGGCGAGTGGGCAGATATGAAGGCACAGGCAACAAGCAGGCACAAACCAGGGCTATTTAAATTAGTCTGGGACATGCCCTATGACCCCATGGGAGATATGGGGTATTACACAATGCTGATATACAATACAACATTTTCAAATAAAAAGCATTTGTTTATGGTCCTTAAGTAAGGGCCTTTTTTAATAATTGCAGTGTTATGATTCTCAACCATGTATTTTTTGTAGTATAGGCTAAAATATATTCCGACTCAAGGCTGACTGTGGACGCCTCAGTGAAATGAATCAATCCTCCCCATGTTCTACGATAGTTCCCCAGCTATTGAGCAGTTTAGCAGGTGCAGATCAGATTTAACTGTGAAAGTACACTGTGCACTTCTCCTTTTTTTAACCGCCTTGGGGCAATCCCTTGAAAAAGTCATGTGCTCTTTTCACGCACATGCTCGCTCACAGCCAGAATGGAACTGTCTTGAACTGTTTACTACCCATCACACAGTGCAAATCGATGGACAAGAGACTGATCCTCATCCTTTGTGAAATCCCTGAAATATGCAACTGTTTTCTAAACAGTTATCGTGACAGTAAAGGAGGGCTTGTGCATGGCAGAGCAGCAGAAAAAGACTGGATGCATCAGGAAACATTATCTATCATTTTAACTTAAGTTGGGCTATGTTACAAACGTGCTAATTTAATTAACTTTAGCTATAAACAATAACAGCCTGTGGCTGGCATCAGAGACTGGGATGCCACTGTGTGTCAACAAATTGATCTGTGATACGGGATATATGATAGCATAGCACTCCTGGTGTTGAGTCACAGAGTGCTTTCTGCCTGTCTATTCACATGCGAGCCAGCAGATTCAAGCGGGTAAGGAGGTGGAATATTGCTTACCATCTGAAAAGATCTTCCACTAGCACAGGAAAAAGTGAAAGGCAAAAATAAAAATCCTGCTTGTTCTCTGTTTTTTATTTTATGTTAGCCCTGATAAGGCCCTGTATAAGATAACATCAAAGAGCCTGATTATCACTTTATCACAGCACCAACTGTTTCAAAGGCAATAATATTTTATCAATCAGCTGAGTGCGTAAGAGGTGTTCTGTAAGTTGTATTTGATCTGTACAAGAAGAAAAGAAGGTTTGGCTTTTTATTTCTACCCAAACATACAGAGAGAAAGTTCTAACCACTCTGAGGAGCTCACAGTACCATGCTTCTACCAACCCGCCTGTTACGTTGTGTGTTAGTCTGACTACAAATGAGCGATCAGGACAGCAGTAGTATCCATATGGTTAAACCACAGCCATGCACTACTACAGGATGTGTGTTATAAATAATAGTTTACCTTGGAGACAGTCCTCCGTGGGAGCAGTTTGTTGGAGAGGTGAGGGGGCTGGTTCTGCTGGGGGTGTGGCGTGTTGGCGTCCGGCCGATGGTGTTGCTCGGAGACCCCTGGAACACAGTAAACAATGATGAAGTCTAAATGTGGCAACTCTGCTGTCTGATGGTCCTGCTGGTCTACAAACGTTTAGCATGGTGTTTACTACTGTATGGTCACCTTTTGAGGATTAGTGCACAGTTTTTCATCTGAGTTGGGCTTTTGTTTGAATGCCATCAAATACTACAGTGTTTCATTTGACTTACAACACTGCTGCTGGTATTGCTGGAGTTCTTCAGGTGGTTGTGTAGCAGTTTGGTGGCTCCATCTTGGAAGGTTTTGGGGAGAGCTCCTAGCAGCATGGTGAACTCTGGGGTGTTGAGCTCAAACAAAGCGATCAGCACCACCTGGGCCGCCTGGAGGTAGTGCAGTACAACAGGTTAGCATGGAGGACACAACAGCTTTGAGGGTCAGATGGTTTCCTTGGTTCCACAAGTACCCTGACCATGTATTTCCAACAGTAATTTCTTCACAGGGAGTCAGAGGAGCTGTACTGACATCTTAAATGATTACAAAACTCCAGATCATACAGGTTGTGACTGATTAATGACCTGCTGTAATATTTGCCGTTTTTGTGTCATTTGTAAAACCACAAGAGCCGGTTGCACCAACTGGTCCTGATTGTTAAGTCGGTCTTTGTGAAGGCCAGTCTTTGAAACAAACTTCAAGTTGGTTGCACCAACCAAACTTAAGCCTAGTGTTAACTACCTCTGGTCACAGCAATGCACGTTCATGTGAATTCCCAGCAACTACGGCCATTGCCCAGCAGCATATGCGTTGCTAGGATACACTGATAAATTCTATCGCTGTGTTACTAATCATCTTTCATTTGCAGCAACGTTATCATTGAGCATCATAGAACAAATCGTGAAAGTCTCTTGAGCTTGTGTTATCACAGACCTTATTTCAGGTATCTGACCAAAAAGCCATTCATAAAACCCATTGAATTGAGACAACAGAACTGGAAGTGCTAAAATGCAAAAGTAATTTCTGAATTTTAGGACTCATTCCTGGTGGACTCTGTTCTGCTGCTTAATGTGCTGCTACTGACTAACTAAAGAGCTATCTTTCTTGATACCGGACATTTTCAATTGTAAACGTTTGTTTGATCGCTCCTTCAACAAGCTGAGTTGAGGAAAAGACGAGGCTTTATGTTTGCATGTAAGAATTATGCCTGGTCTTAGCGAGAAGTAGGCTTAAGATGGTGCAATTGGCATAACTACATGTATGAGGTCGGAATTTGAGACCACCGAGTTGTTGGTGCAACCAGCCCCAAAAGACCAGTTTGATTCAAAGATTACAATTAATAAAGGTCAAAGCAATTCTGAAACCATGGAAACCACCTTTTTAGCCCCTCAGTGCACATTTCGGTAGACTTGCAGATGCCTGTTGAAAGAAACTGTTAAAAGGTGAGAGTTCAAAGCAGCATTCAGTGGAAAACTAATAGAGTAAAGCCTACAACTAGTCAAGGACACTGTTGATATATCAATGTTGCAACATGCAAGTGAGTACAGATCAAACTTCAGGAAAATAGTTGTTTGCTATTGTTGCTGGGGAACATACGTTTCACAGAACCAAGATGGTTTGGGTTATCAGAAGGCAGTACATACGGTATTATGACAGAAACTGCAACCAAAATTGCTCTGAAATGTTTTACTCTAGGAGACATATGAGGGATAACAATCCATTTTTGTGATACTGGTTATGGCAACTTCCTAACTCTTACCTGGTTTTGCTTGTTGTGTTTTTCTTACATGTACTGTATATCTATAGGTTCATGGCGGTGTCACTACTACATGCCTGAAAAAAAGTTTTCTTTCTTCTTGTTTCCTTTTTGGCATGGGTACATTTTGAGCTTGCCAATAGGGTTCCAATTATCTTTCAGGTGATGTAAGTATAATGTTGCTAACTCATACATAAGCCAGGTTGTTCTAGGGCATTTATTTATTTACATTTTGGTGAATCTGCTTCAGTAGCTACCATCAGTTCCTGGTTGCTGGATATACAGACAATAATCACCTTAATTTCTTTTGATGCTAAAGAGAAGTCTAAATTGAGAATTATGAGGCAGAATCTGAGGTTGTAATAAACATGAAACACATCATAGATGCTAGTGTTGCAGGGTCAACCCACAGCGGGTCCCGCAGGTTGACCCATGTGTCAGGCAGTTCGGGTCAGCTTGTTAGAAAATATTGTGGGTTTCAGGTGGGCAGGTTATAAAGGAGGAGACAAAGCAGTGCTCTGAGTAAGTTATCATAGTAACTTACAGAAACATTGTGCAATAATCTCTTCCCCTCTCCATCTTGCTCCCTTTCTTTTTCACACAGCAAACAGCTTTATCATCAGCGCTGCTGTGCTCAGGATTTTCTTTATCCAGTTTCTGACCAGAAAAGTCTGTTGAAGTCCGAGATATCTAAATATCTGGCAAAAATATTTCCCTCTGCAAATATGTAGGCCTAACACTGTGACTTAACAGCAAGCAAGTGCCTCTCTGTCCACAATGAATCCTTTAAATATGCACTTCTATAACGTCATATAAAAAAACCACCGTACGTATCAGCTGTGCACTTGAGATTAGACTTAGGGGGTTACCACTTAAACGATGCTAATATTTGTACTTTTCAAAACAGAAAATGTGATGGTCATTATCAGAAACTTTCAGCTCTGCAGGTTTTGCGGGTTTGGGTCAATGATTAACACATACGTTTACGGGTCAGGCATGGTGGACTGGCTCTCATAATGGGCTGGGTTGGTGCAGGTTTTAAAAAACATCACTAGAGGATAAAAAAGGAAGTGTAACCTGAAGCTAGATCTTCTGATTCCAGCAGTATGCATGTGATGCCGGCATGTTCTGGTTTGACTGAGTTATGACAAAATTAAATAATGTTTTAAAGATTGATTGACAAAAAATAAATCAATCTTTATATGCCTCAGGCTGGCAAACTCAAGTAGGATGAAACATGGAACACAGTCAGTGGCCAGTTTATTAGGCACACCTGTACAACCTATTGTAATTTAATACAACAGCTCTGCCATAAATTCTACATTTATGAAGTTTATAATGTTCAGTTTTTCACTGAATACAATTATTGAATGTTGCTTTGGACAAAAGCAAATGAATACATACATCATGTGATGTACTTATGTATATATTTTGAATTTTGTTACTTGGCACAATGCCCACAGATATAACTTAATTATATGCTTGAGCTCAACTAGTTTATATACATATTTTGAATTTCTCTTTTTGTACAAAAACAAAATGTTAACAACATGCAGGTATGCAGGTGGATGAGAGGTTAGGTGAGTCACAAACAAACAAAACGTGTTAGGCACACAGTAGTAACAAAACAGCATTCCTATCAATGTTGAGCAATAAGGTTGGCTCACAAGCCCATTCATACAAAGCAACAAGCATCTCCTGTCATTCCGACAAATACCAAGGTTAAACCAAAGTCTTTTGTGGTTGCACAACAAGCTCAATCTGTTTGGTGAGTGATCAATTTGCAAGGCACAGAGTGATTTTTTAGGTTGTTACAGCAAAAAACAGCTGGAGCGTAAATGGTAGAGGTGAGTGACAGATGCCACACTTGAGTTTTCATTGTCTTGAAAGATGTTGGTTAGGTACCGGGCAGGCGGGGCATTGCGTGCTTATCGTGTTGTGTTGTGATTGACTGTTGGAGTGGGCTCTACCTGCTTACACCTTTCTTCCTGGTTGCCCTCAGCAGACAGTAAGGCTGCAGTACTGGACCTGCCAGCTAGCTCCTCGCTCACCCAGTTTTGAAGGGTCTGGGGCACAGTGGCAAGGCAGAATGGGCATTACAGCATGACACAGGTCCTCCACCATCATACTTGGATGCAACACTGAACCAATCTTTCATAACAACCTAGCACAAACCAATACGGTGAGGATCAAACCTCCGGTAATGGATACTGGTACCCATGAAAACAAACTTAAGCGAGGGTTGCTTTCAGCGACAGACACAATAAGTATATCGTCTTTATCTTATTTGCAGCATGCCTGGACATGGGGCCCTGATTTGACACTGGGTGAGGATTTCATTTGGAAGAACAGCGGTGGAAAAACAAACAGGAGGGGACACAGAGGGAAAACATATGACGCGTGTCAGACAAGAGGAAGATAATGGGCCGTTGACCCAAGGCCATCCACACGGAGAGTGCCTATTATCAAAGTTTACAACTGTTGCTTAACAAACACCACAGGCTGAAGAATTCTAATGAGAAAAAAGTCTGGAGGTATACAAGATGTCACTGCCTGTCGAGTGTATCCTCTGATTAATTGTCAAGCAAAAAATTATCTTTTTGGAATAATGGACCTGCTCTATAAATAAATATTCTAAAATTAATTAACAATATACATCTCATTCACACTATGTTACGTAACTTCACACTAAACGTAAGTCTCAAAGCAATTAGTTTTGCAAATCTTTGTTTGCCCACTGGTAATGTTATTATACTTGTTTAGTATGGCATAAATTCCTTTGTAGATTATGGCCATTCTACACAAAAAACAAACAAAACAAATTATAGAGGGCAAAATGGCTTCGATGTGAGATCTAATGTGTCCTCTTTTCACTCATTATGGGCCCTAAATTTTACTGTTCAGAAATGTGACATTGCATCATAAGGATTATGTGTGCCGAATTACACCTTGTTTGAACCTAAAACTCAAAACAAAGGAGTAATTTGCACATCTATATCCAAACAGATGTGTAGGAGAGCAACAAGCACAACACAATTTGTTGAAAAACTCACGCACACTGTTTGACCTCCAAAAATAATGATTTTAATGCTGCGACGTTTCCATAACTAGAAGGGGAAGGTCTAGTTACCAAAATGTTACAACATTAAAATAATTATTTTTGCAAGTTGCAGGTTTTTCTACAAGTTGAACCTAAAACTACAATAATAGTTTACATTCTTTAGTCACTCTTAGGGAATCCAAGAAAGGCTGCACTTACAATTACTTTTTTAATGCCGTCTTCTCAAAATTCAGAGTTAAATTATTTCGCTTTTTCAAGATAACAAAATAACCAACCCGTTATCACCGCAACACAAAAAATAATTTCCTCTTGGAGGGCATCTGGGCAACTGCAGCAACTACTTTAAGATGAAAATCTCAGAGCAGGAGTACCCATTTTTGAACGCATCAGACTGTAACACCGATAAAAACTGCAATGTGTCTTTCTGCTAGAGATAGCAGTCAGATCAGTTCTTGTCATTTAAAAAGAGTCCTTGACAGTGATCTTGAAGGCTGAAATCAGCCTTTTGTTTTCTCCAGAATCAACATAAATTAAGTCATTATTCCAAGAAAACAAGCTTTGTTATCTCAAGATAATGAAATAATTAACTTCTTGAGATAAGGGCATTAAAAAATAAGTGCAAGCACGGACGTTATCAGCTTCTATACACTCCTATAATATAGATAAAAGAGGTAAATTTAAAAATGTGATGTACAGTTGTCTTGCTTAAAATAAGAAAATAAGAAAGACCTAAACATTACTCCGGAGGAAAAGGTTTTGGCTAATCAAAGAAATTTCCGCTGTAAATGGAGATATACAGGACAAACAAATCACGGCCTACCTTCCTGACATCAGAACTTTTGGGTTCAGTGGTCCAGGTGATGATGCGAGATACGGCCAGACGCGTCTCGCTGGAGTTGACAAAGTCAGTCGGGTCCATCTGCCGAGCCAGGGACTCAATGTACTTCAAAATGGCCACCTTAACCTAAAGGCAAAAAAATTTCTGTCACATCTTAAAAAAGTTGCATCAGTCATACTAACCAATCAATTTCATGTCGCCTACAAACAGAATCAGTCCTCCTGATTTTACTTTACCTTCAGATTAGGTGTCTGAGTCTGATCGACGATGAACCTCATCAGAATGTTGAACTGCTGGTCAAATGGGAAGGACTCCCTGACAAAGTTAAAGAAATAAGACATTTACTTTTTTCTGCTATTTCCATGACAACCTGTCAGTTTTAATTTGTACAGAAATATTACTTAGAGGTTGTGAGGCTCTTGCTATTGGTTGTTTTACTCTAAAAGTTAACCACACACTGAGTGACAAAGAAGCTCCAAAACAGGAATCATTCAGACAATTACTAATGTTTACATTCCACTACATGGTTAATGGAAAACTAATCTCAAATAATGTGATATTTCCTCATTATCCCTTGGAAATGCACAACAGCCACTAATCTTTGCTCGCCCCTCCCTGTAACCCGGACAGTCATGCGTGGCTTGCGTTTCAGACCTTGTAATATCCAGGGCCTTCTGGACTTTGGCCTGGACGGAGCCCAGCAGGTCTGCGCCCATCTTCTTCAGCAGCTGAGTGAGCAGGACAAACAGCCAGTCCTGCAAGTCCTCCCTGTGTACTGTGATGAAGTCCACCAGAGTTTCCAGGAACATGCTGAACACCTGAGAACATATGCACGGTTCAAACATTTCTCACACGACACTGCTTTATTTGACTTAAACAAGATCAAACTGCTCACGTTCAGATGGATGTGGGTTAATGTCTGTAGCAATACGGATAAAAAACACACTTACTCTCTGTTGTTAAATCCACAGCACGGCAGACCATGCAACAAAAGACATTCCATTAGTTTCAAGGGAGTCACAGCTCCATCATTTGTTGCTGTATTTTGAATACCATGCCTTTGCACTAAGTCATAATTAGTTGAAATGTTTCGGTAAGTACAAGTCATCCTCTTTACCTTGCTATGTGGATCTGCAAACATCCTTGTGAAGATCTCACAGAGTCTCTTCAGCTCCACACGGCTGCAGTAAACAAAAACAGAATGTAAGTAAAGCAGGGAAGAATTCGCCAAAATGCTTTATGTATTTCTCATGTTAAAAGGACAGACATAATTTTGCTAAAATCCAAGAATCGCTCTTCCAAAGCAGAGCTTGGTATTTACATTCTTTCATGTGTCTACAGATCTCGGGAGGTGCTATTGTTTACTCCTTCAAAAATCAAAGCTCAGATAATCATAAAGCCCTCAGCAGTTTAGCCCCTATAGTTCCAGCCTTTTACTAAATTAATACATGCTCTTACAAAGACTGTACAACAACAGAGACATCCACTCACTCTGATGTTATCCCTTCAGCATTGTTCAATAGCTCAGTTGACAATAGCTCTGTCCCACACTTGAGGTATTCAGCAATTAAGTGCTCGGTCAAGTGCCACCAGGTAATAGGCAAAAGTGTCTCACGTTGGGGAAAATGCCAACATAGTAGAGCTAATGCACACTTTTCGAAATGCATCCCATAATTTATCACGTCTTCTTTGCTACACTTGGCCAGTTGAAGTACATATAAAAATAGTGGATGTAGCAACAGTGACATCACCCATTGGTTTGTGCACTCCCACTTTGAGACCTCAAGTTCTGCATTTCACCTGTTGCCATTGGTTTTTGGAACCGGAAGTGACCATATTTGGGTGAGAGGGTGACGCTTTGGATGAACAAGGGGCGGCTCTGACTGAGAAGCTGAACACATCATAACCAGACAGCCTGTCACTCAAAGTGGCCCGCCCATAATTATGCATAACCCTTCCATGTTGGATTAATTTTTCAGCCTCAGAGGTTGTCAATTGGTTACAGGCATTTTGTCTTTGTGGCAATTATCTAAAGTATGTCAGACAAGTAGGCACTTGACAACTCACATGTTTGGATATTCGGACAAACCCATTATAGGTATTTTTCAGTGGGGAGTAAATTATCTGGGCAATCAGCCATTTATGTCAAAATTGTTCAAGTGCACACAGTATGTTTATGCCCTGCTCATGTTACGTGGAGTGGAAGGAAGTGATACTAAAGACCCTTTATTTGCAACTTACAGTCAAGGGACTCTCTTCTAATGCAACTAATTTTTGTATCTTGGCAATACTGAGAGAATCAACCCTGTGTGCTTTCATATCCTTGTGCCTTGACTCCTGTAAAGAGTAACAGGCAAAACTCCTGATTCTGTTGCTATCTAGAGATTGCTGCCTACTCTCTCTTATTGTACCATTCAGACCTATGACACATTAACATCTTCCTTGAAGCAGATGACACACAGTCTAAGCTCTTGGTCACACTTGAGTGAGCTGGGCAAAGCTCACATTTCCTGTCTGGCATGGTTTGACACCTTAGTCAAGATCCATGAACCCAATCCCACCTCAGTATTCTTTGGCTCTTGAGGAGATTCTGCAGGCCCAGCAGGCCCTCCTTCCTCTCTGACCAGTTGGAGCTGGCGCAGTGGTTCAGGACCTCCGCCACGTCCTCTGTCTGGCGCAGGTAATGAGGGATGCCTCCGTTCCTTGAGCCATATGAGCGCTCAGAGCAGGCACTGGAAGCATCGCTGTTGGCGTCATCATCAGAGTACATCCCTGGTGATTCGTACCTCCGCCTCAATGGCTTCCTCTGTGGGAGTAAAGAGAATGTGAAGAAAATGTAAGACAGGCTTTGAAGGAAAAGAGCTTAGGGAAATAAACTCAGTCTTGATGTAAAAGTCTAATTAAAAAAAGGTTGCCAGTTGCATCAGGGAGCCATGCAGTTTCCTGTACAGTTCTCTGGATGTTAATTTTAAGTTTAAGGGCAAACTGGATACATACCCAGTTGTGGTGCCTAATTCCTCAGTTGAAAGTTATACTGTTTTTTGTTGTTTCAAATCAAAAGCCAGTCAAGCAGTGCCATAAGTCAGCAAAAGGTCTTGATTACAAATGCAATGCAGTGGGGGACACTTCAAAGAGTAGAGCATATTTATCTCATGATCACATATGAATAATGCACCAAAACAATGAGGTTCAATAATATCACAAGGTGAAAAAAAAAAAAAAAAAAAAAGAAGCTGGGTGCAATACTGTAGATGCACACAACCGCAATGCGATGGACAAAAACATTCAAGGTAAAATTCAATCAAAAAGAAGAACAACAGGGGCTGGGGTAGAGGAGTGTCATGAGCCAATCTGATGAGTCAAGCTGCATTACTGTTTTCTCAACTTGATTAGTGCATGATGGCATAGATACACGAACAGTATGTAAAATGACCAACTACCTTATTCCTGGAGTCTCCTAATAGCTGAAATGGTAACAAACAACCAAGAAGGAAAGATGAGACAGGGGAGGTTTAAAGGGGAAACAAATAACAAGTACAGTTACTCTCAGTTAAGCTCATAATAAAGGAACACGCGGACATCTTGTTAATATTCATAGCCATTGTAATCTATTGTATGAGCATACATTTAGACTAAAAATTGAATATGCTTTGCTGACTCAGTTTCTATTCAGAGATTAAGTCCAGAAAACATCCACTCAAATTACCCAAGCGTGAAAGATATGTGTCAGACCAATAATACAAATTGTGGCTGGATGACACCTGTATGTCTCTGTGTCTTTTTAAAACTTAAAAGTCCAAATATTTGTAAAAGGTTTAAAAAAACATCCTGATTTTAGAAACATATGTCCCACTATCTCTGGCTTTGATATGCTATTTCAAAGCAACACTAAGGGTGTTTTCACACTTGTCCTGTTTTGTTCGGTTAAAACAAATTCTGGTCCATTTGTGTGGTTAGTGTGGTGTGTTTGGGCTGGTGTGAAAGCTGTCAATCAAACCCTGGTGTGGACCAAACAACTGGACCAAGACTGCTCGTAAAGGTGGGTGTTGGTGTGCTTCAACATGGACTCTGGTCCATGGTTTGTTTGTGGTGGGAAAGAAAACAAACCATGAAAAAGAAAAAAGCGATCTGCACACCAAAAGCTCCCGTATGCAATTTTTATTATGCGTGACATTTCGAGCGTGATGCTCTTCCTCAGACTGCTAATTATTACAATGGATTCGCCATCTTAAATACCCACAGTGCAAAGATTACATCACATGGTACATCTCCAATAGCAGGAGTACAATTCTGCCATATAAAATAAAATATAATGTTTAGTGGTACATGTTTTTGTACTTGATCATGTTCACGTAGGGCTGCAGCAACCTGACCCGTACACTGTATCTTCTGAACCTTATGCAGTGGGGTGTTCCAGCTCTATATGTATATAAAATCCTCAATATATTCTTCTACATAATATATTTTTCGACATATTATACATTTGTTTACGTAGTATATATATTTTATATACAGTACAGGCCAAAAGTTTGGACACACCTTCTCATTCAATGCGTTTTCTTTATTTTCATGACTATTTACATTGTAGATTCTCACTGAAGGCATCAAAACTATGAATGAACACATGTGGAGTTATGTACTTAACAAAAAAAGGTGAAATAACTGAAAACATGTTTTATATTCTAGTTTCTTCAAAATAGCCACCCTTTGCTCTGATTACTGCTTTGCACACTCTTGGCATTCTCTCCATGAGCTTCAAGAGGTAGTCACCTGAAATGGTTTCCACTTCACAGGTGTGCCTTATCAGGGTTAATTAGTGGAATTTCTTGCTTTATCAATGGGGTTGGGACCATCAGTTGTGTTGTGCAGAAGTCAGGTTAATACACAGCCGACAGCCCTATTGGACAACTGTTAAAATTCATATTATGGCAAGAGCCAATCAGCTAACTAAAGAAAAACGAGTGGCCATCATTACTTTAAGAAATGAAGGTCAGTCAGTCCGGAAAATTGCAAAAACTTTAAATGTGTCCCCAAGTGGAGTCGCAAAAACCATCAAGCACTACAACGAAACTGGCACACATGAGGACCGACCCAGGAGAGGAAGACCAAGAGTCACCTCTGCTTCTGAGGATAAGTTCACCCGAGTCACCAGCCTCAGAAATCGCAAGTTAACAGCAGCTCAGATCAGAGACCAGATGAATGCTACACAGAGTTCTAGCAGCAGAGCCATCTCTAGAACAACTGTTAAGAGGAGACTGCGCGAATCAGGCCTTCATGGTCAAATAGCTGCTAGGAAACCACTGCTAAGGAGAGGCAACAAGCAGAAGAGATTTGTTTGGGCCAAGAAACACAAGGAATGGACATTAGACCAGTGGAAATCTGTGCTTTGGTCTGATGAGTCCAAATTTGAGATCTTTGGTTCCAACCACCGTGTCTTTGTGAGACGCAGAAAAGGTGAACGGATGGATTCCACATGCCTGGTTCCCACTGTGAAGCATGGAGGAGGAGGTGTGATGGTGTGGGGGTGTTTTGCTGGTGACACTGTTGGGGATTTATTCAAAATTGAAGGCACACTGAACCAGCATGGCTACCACAGCATCCTGCAGCGACATGCCACCCCATCCGGTTTGCGTTTAGTTGGACGGTCATTTATTTTTCAACAGGACAATGACCCCAAACACACCTCCAGGCTGTGTAAGGGCTATTTGACCAAGAAGGAGAGTGATGGAGTGCTGCGGCAGATGACCTGGCCTCCACAGTCACCGGACCTGAACCCAATCGAGATGGTTTGGGGTGAGCTGGACCGCAGAGTGAAGGCAAAGGGGCCAACAAGTGCTAAACACCTCTGGGAACTCCTTTAAGACTGTTGGAAAACCATTTCAGGTGACTACCTCTTGAAGCTCATGGAGAGAATGCCAAGAGTGTGCAAAGCAGTAATCAGAGCAAAGGGTGGCTATTTTGAAGAAACTAGAATATAAAACATGTTTTCAGTTATTTCACCTTTTTTGTTAAGTACATAACTCCACATGTGTTCATTCATAGTTTTGATGCCTTCAGTGAGAATCTACAATGTAAATAGTCATGAAAATAAAGAAAATGCATTGAATGAGAAGGTGTGTCCAAACTTTTGGCCTGTACTGTATATACACCACTAAACATAATATTTTATTTTATATGGCAGAATTGTACTCCTGCTATTGGAGATGTACCACGCGATGGAATCTTTGCACAGTGGGTATTTAAGATGGTGACTTCATTGTAATGATTAACAGTTTGAGGAAGAGCGTCACGCTCGAAATGTCACGCATAATAAAAATTGCATACGGGAGCTTTTGGTGTGCAGATCGCTTTTGTCTTTTTTCATGCTTTTGATACTTTGTGATCTAGCACCCAACCCAGTGGGCTTCGGGGATGTGCGTGTCCTATTTTTTATCATACTTTTCTAAAGAAAACGAACCAAACACAGGATTTCATGACAACAGATATGTGACTGTAGCATTATTTCAAAAGCTAAACCAACATTAAATCCATCTGCTAACTGTGAAATTTGTTTGCGATCTCGTAATTGATCCTGATAAAGGCCATGTATCACATAATCTATTTATAATAGTGCATACATGTAACACTGGTAACGTGTGCATGTCAGGGAGGGTGTTTTCCCTGATTAAAAAGCTGTTAAGACTGCCATCATTGTGACTGACACTGTGTACTTTGTCTCTTCATTAAGTCCATTAAAAAGTGTGTGACAGTGATCCCATAGAATTAAGCCCCAAATCATTACTGTACAAGATACTTTCTTTTCATCCTGTCTCTGTATTAGTCATTATTCATAACATGCCATTGATTTGCAGTCTAATAACAGCCTCCTTATAATGCTTACAATCAGTTAGTTCTTTATGAGCTCTTTGTGAAACCAGAGAGCATAAATATTAACACTTTAGAAGCATTTAAGTGCAGAAACTTCTGTCAGTCACCAGAATTTGATTGATTGATTTGATTTGTGGGTCCTGATAATACAGGATGACAAACATCAAAACTGACTAATCAATGAGTTACCTGTCAGTTGGCAGAACTTTACGTTTACTCCTCTTTGTTCCCTTGCAAAAAGTCAGTGTGAACAGGAAGGAAACCAAAACTAAAATGCAATAATGTATTATTTTTTCCCTTTGGTGACGACCAAATGAACCAAACTACAGGTGTGAAAGCACCCTAAGTTTAACACGCTCATAGTGGCAAAACCCCCCTAACCAGTGTTCAAAGTCACCTCCAGTTATGCATTCTCACTGGGTTTCTGCAGTTCACCAAAATACATGTAAGTCTTTTCAAGCCCTTTTAAATAAATAATACATTGCAATGTAATGCCGTTTTCAAAGTCATACTGGTCAAAGGACGACAGGTGACCAGTCAGGACAAAATGCCTTTTTAAGTACATGAATTTATTAACACATCACATTTTTGTCTGCTGTACATAAAAATAGATCCTAGTAATATACCTTTAATCATGACTAAACAATTAATGTGACCTAGGTGGCAGATGGATGGATAATGGAAAACATGATATATCAATTTAATCAAAGTTTTTGCAATCATCAACATTTGCCCAATATAAGATGATGAGATTCCAGCCCACTGTGGCTGCAGCAGTGACAGTGTCTGTAGCAGGTCTAATGGTGCTGACTCTACAAAAAAGGATTGAACAGTCTCCTGCGTGCTAAATCCACTGTCAAAACAATCTTGACAACCCACAGAAAAAAATTCAGGCTTTTGTCAACTGAATTTAGGAATTAAGGGCCTATTATGCTCTTTTCCCATTCATACTTGTATTGTTTTAATGGTGAAAAAACCCTTTATTTTCTTAAACTGTCTGTGCTGGAACACCTGTATTCACCCTGTCCAAAACGCTCTGTTTTAGCACCTGTATCTTTAAGCCCTCCTCCTGAAAAAGCCCACTTTGCTCTGGCTGGTCAGTGTTTTTGGGTCTTCTGTATCTCGGGGTCTCTGCACTGCAGCCAGGGAGTGACTGTGTAGTGGCACTTTCTACTGGTAAAAATCACCAATAAAAGCTTCTAAACTAAAATCTTCAGATCTGAACATGTTGCAACATGAATATGATCCAAATATCTGGGAGAAATAAACCACCTGACGTTAGTATGTAGCTACATGTGTATGTAAACACTTGCAGTAGCACACATAACAGGTCCCCTTAAAGACTTTAATACCCTCTAAGGTATTAAAGTCAGGTACAAAGCACTTTTGTACTGACGCCCAACTTTGAAGTTCAGCCAACTAAATCTATACAGAATGTGTCCATGAAAACTTTGCCTTTTCCTTGTTTTAACAACAATGCCCCTCTAAAAATCAAACATATTAAAATATGTCTTTACGGAAGGCAAAATTTTCACAGCATCTTACCAGAGCATCAGCAACTGCTGCCTCCACCTCAGTGCCAGTGTTAAGGACCCTCATGGCATTGACTGATGCAGAGATTCTTGCTTGGTGAATTAAACCATATCGGTCTAGACACAAATTGGGAAAGAAAAAGGTAAAGGAAGATGGTGAGTAAAGCTTAGTAATAAAGTAAAGTAAAGGTGGCTATTGTAACTTACCTGAATGGACAAAAAACAAGGATGCTTTTCTTATTTTTGTAAGCACACAGAGAACATTACTATTTGCTTTGGACACCTTTGAATAAAAAGCAATATACTGTAAGTGAATGACCTGAAAGACCACCAAAGGGAGTCACCAACCACCAAATGTTAAATGAAAAACACAAATAGAGGATGACCAAACTATAAGGCTAAAACAATAAGCATACATTGTAGCTATGCCGTTTCTCGGGGAAATGAAGGATGTAGAGCACCAATGATGCACCAAAGAGGTAGAGCTTAAATACGAACTCATATGTTAAAAATTAAAAACAACAGTGGCACAATTCACAGAGTTCAAAGGATGGCAAACAACAAGTAAAGCTGGGCTAAGTCAGGCTGTAGATCACAATTCCACAAAAATAAAATGAAAAATTGTTGTGATTAATGGACGAGCAAATGAAAACATGATGTTTCCCTTCACATGCTAAACAAATACAACCTGTCCATTCTCACCTTTCCTGTTTGCTAAAATACTCAAAAAAAAAAGCTCAAGGATACTGGGAAGGAGCATAAAGTAATGGAATGATGCTGCCTTCAGTCACATCACTTTACACAACAACAGAAGCATGCTGGTTCGGTAGGCATTATTGCCTCTAACATAGGGAATCGTGGGGTGGGGGGGACCGAGAGGGACCGGGAGGTCTGGGCATGCAGGTCACCTGACTGGCTGTGGGGGTCGGCTGTGGAGAGAGCGCTGGTTGAACGGGAGTGACGTCGGGAGGCTGCAGGGGACAGGAGAATTGGGCAACATCCAGACCAGGGGGTTAGTGACACATAGTACAGGTCTAATACCTAAACCTCTGAGCTAGAGGTAATTTTCACACTGCTGCCTGATTTTGACATGTTTTGGTTTTTTTTTGAAAATAAATGATTAGACTGAAAATAAACAAAGTAGCTTGATATTTACATCAAGTTTTCACTTGCAGAAATGAGTACCATTTTTTGATACACCGATCAGCCAAAATGTTAAAACCACTGACAGGCGAAGTGAATAATATTGATCCTCTTGTTACATTGCAATGTTCTGCCGGGAAACCTTGGGGCTTGGCATTCATGCGGATGCCGCTTGACGTGCTCCACCCACCCAAACACCATTGCAGATCAAGTACACCCCCCTCATGGCATTGGCTCCCCCCCAGAAGGACAATGCGCCATGCCACACTAAAAAAAACTGCTCAGGAATGGACAAAGGAACATCACAGCGCTAAAGGCATCAAACTAGTGGCCTCCAAATTCCCCAAATTCCAATCTGATCAAACATTCGTGGGACATGTGGGCACCCCAGAGGTACCCCTGATCAACAGTGGGGACTCCTTGGATCGGACTTGGTTCTGACCTATTGAGGTCTGGCACCAGGGTGTTGGTAGCAGATCCTTTGAGTCCTGTGGATAGTGAGGTGGGGCATCAGCATGTCCCACAGAAGCCTGATCAGGCTGGCATCCAGGGAATTTAAAGGCCAGGGGCCGTATTCACCAACATTCTGAGAACACTCTCAGAAAGCTCCTAATTTAGCCTCAAACCTTTTAGTAAGGCATGCTAGATTAGAAGTGATTTAGGAAAGTTCTCAGAGCAACTCTCAGGGAGGAAACAGAAACTTTTATATTAGTGAGGAAGTGTGGTTGACCCCGTTGCTAGGTGTGATGCTTTCTCTTTAACAGATGTGATTGGTTTTCAGAGACATACCCTTTTGTGAGCCTGCAAGGTGTGGACACCCAGTGGAATTTAGATGAACTGCTGACTGCGACAGTGTTAGTGTGATCACTGCTGATGGAAGACTGAGATAGACCCAAGTCATCACTGCTGCACTGTTGCATTTTTCCAGTTTTTCTAAGTATCTTAGTGTTGTTATCATTTTATTTCTGTTCGTGGGGCAATGCCTGAGCAGTTTTTGCGGTGTGATATGATGCACTGTCATGCTGTGGGGGCCACTGCCACTGGGGAGTGCTGGTGCCATAAGGGGCTGTACGTGGTCTGTAACGGTGTTCAGGTGGGTGGTGCACATCAGGTGACATGCACAGGAATGTCCGGACCCAATGTTTTTCCCAACAGAAATTGCACTGTAAAAAGAGGGTCAATGTTTTTGACTTCCTCTGTTAGTGGTTTTAATGTCTTGACCAATAGGTGAGAGATTTGAGTTAGCTTTGCAGTGTGAAAAGGGTCACATCTTACTGAATTATACTTGGATATACTGTACAGTAGAATAGGGGGTGGCCCATTGTAAATGACATGTACCTGCATTTCATTCCACACTTTGTACCTCATGACAAATGCATCCAAAACTAAACGTCACCCCTCAGAATAAACTGAGCAATCTGAATTCTGTGAAGACTCTACAGTGTTAAGAAATTACTAACAACTTCACCACTTATACCCTCTTATGCAGAGATTCCACAATACTGTCGTAAAGAAGATCCACCATTACACCAGCTTTGCTTTTCTACACTGACCCAAACAGCGCCAGGTTCCCCAGTGTGTGATTCCAGACAGCCTGCTGCCATTCTATTTTTGCCGACAAAAATTGTGTGATGTTCAACTAGGGATGCACCGAAATGAAAATTTGTGGCCAAAGCCGAAGCCGAAACGCTTGGCCGAATACTGAGTGCCGAATACCGAATGCCGTTGTTTAGTTTTTCATTAGTTTTTGCAGATGAACCCCCTCCAGATTGGTGTTGTCACGGTACCAAAATTGGGACCCACGGTACGATACCAGTGAAAGTATCACGGTTCTGAGTAGTATCACGATACCACAGCGAAAATGAGGCAGATGTGCCTTTTGTCATTTATAAAAAGATAAATCACTTTTCTATAATACATCAATGATATTTCAATGGAATAAATTACTTATTGACTTATTCATACTTCAAAAACGGCATCAATAAGTGATTAACATAGGGGGGATCAAAATAAAATAAATAAATAAGAATCAACCAGCCACCCTCCTCCCCTTCACAAGTAAAGAACAGTCCCTAAAGTGCAGTGAGGTTTGTGGACCGTTACCTGCCACACAGAGAGAAATGTGAACGGCTCGTTTCTCCTCTGACACGTCACATACCTGTGTGCCGCCACGGCTCGGCTGTCCAGGTACTTTTGGGCAGTCATGACGCCAACTTATTCACCTTGAGCCGGGCTTCTCCATCGCCAGTAAGCCGTTATCTTGCGCCGCGGAGCAGTATGGCTGCAGTATTTGACAGGAATACATTCCTGTCTGTGTCTGTGACCCCCGTTCAACCCACAACTGACAGGATTCGCCTTTCGTTTCTGCTGCTGGTTGAAATCTGTACTGGCACAGCGTGCTCCTGAATGATTTCTTTTGCTCGCACAAAACTATTTTTAGTCGCAACTGTCGATATTTTACTCCGTCCGTCGCCACATGCTGTTTGATTGCATCATCAAAACACGCCACTATTATTCGGCCTTGCTTTTCACTTATTCCACAGAATACTGAATGTGTGTTTTTTTGCAATATTCGGCCGAATATATTCAGTTACTGAATATTCGGTGCATCCCTATGTTTAACAAAACAATGTTTGCACCCAGTGTCATTTAACACGTCAAATCGGCTGTTATTACTGTACCTCTGCTGCTGGCTTGACAGTGAAACAACAATGACCCCATTCTGTGATTCAACGTTTTACACAGAATGACGAGGGGGGATAAATGCACAACATTCTCACCTTGAACAGGTTGTGCACAAGGGGCTACAGACTGATGGTCCATAGAAACAACCATAACAACCCTTACAAGAACAATAAACTAGAATTACTGCCTCATGGTCGTATGCCTCTGCAAATGAAGTTACACTAACAGTTTACATCCACGTCTATGAAAACATGAATGCTTCACACAAATCTACCCCCGACAGCACAGAAGATCAATACAATCAGCACAGTTTCAAGGTGGACACCCAAGATTAGTGTCACTAATTCATTATCTGCCCTTCTGTTCCAGAGATGCGAGCTTGAGTAATGGCCAGAAAACTGACCTTTGACCTTGTGGTTATTAAATGTCATCACTTCATCATTTTATTCTATTAGCCATTTGTGTGAATCCTTGTCATAATAAGCATATACATTCTTAAGTTATGGCCAAAAACATGTTTTGTTAGGTCACAGTGACTTTGATCTTTGACCGTTGACAACCAAAATCTAATCAATTCATTTTGAGTCCAAGTAGATGTTTGCGCCAAATTTGAAGAAACTCCCTCAAGGCATTCTATGGATATCACGTTCACATAAGTAGGACAGATGGGTGGTCGGATGGAAGGACAACCTGAAAACATAATGCCTCTGGCCACTGCTATTGCTGTCATGGAAGCATAAAAAGCATTTAATCTATGCTATGCTAACAACAGTGACAGTCCTGCAGCTGATATGCTGTTTTGCAGATCCCTCGACGATACCCTACTGGCTACAGTGTTACGACATCACCAATATGTAACAGCACAAGAGCTAAAGTAGCAGCTACTGTACTGTGCGTAGGTTGAATACTCACTGTAACTACTACTTGCTGTTTCTGTTTCATCTACTTCATTTATACTTAAAATTCCCAACATCTGTACACAGACTCATTTAGAAATTATTGACACACATGAATTCAACTTAATACAAGTCAAGAGTCAAGAAGATACATTTTAATATGGTATTTTGTCAGTAATACCATATAATAATAATAATAATAATAATAATAATGATAAAAAATAGGATTCAGAACAGACACTGGACACAAAAAAGTAATCCTCCCTTAAACCCAGAAAGACACAATTAGTGCATGCACACAGAAAGACAGGCAGAGAGAGAATAACACTACAAAAACACAGACAACAGGAAGGAAGCTCATGTAAGCATCTGCCAAGATTCTGCTGTTAAGACACTCAGTGGGAGAGGCAGTCCGGACAGCTTTTAGCTCAGCGGTACTCACCCAGAGGAGTGAAGCCCCGAGCAGGGCTGGTGTCGCGGCTGCTCTCGCGACTGGTGTCGCGACTGCAACCCTGACTCATGCTGGGACGGGGAATGCGGCTCCGGGCTAGCGTGCGGTAGGGAAGAGCAGCAGGAAGAAGAGCTTTACCACACAGGCTGGCTGTCAGGACAACAAGTTAAGTGGGAATGTCAGTGAGCATTCATGAGGGAATATGGGGGTGAGAGTCGGAAATGAAGAGAAGAAGAGTAGTAGAGGTTATGAAAGAAGAAGACAGAAAGTATAAAGCCCTGCAGACTGTACTGTGCCTTGGGAATGCAATACTCCTAACACCTGACAAAGTCCTGGCTGAAACAACAAACTGGTGCCTTTGCTATTCACAGAACTTTGCTTGTGGTGGTACTAAAATGAGGTTAGCATTAACGACAGGCTATATGGTCAATAAATTAAAATCAGATTTTATTGTCTTGAACACATGGATGTCCTTAACAAATGTCACTGGGCCTCATGCAGCAAGAAATATGCAAACAATTTTTATTTTTGTCCGTATCCATGATTTATATTTATATTTATATTTATTTGTTAGTGCCTATTGATTTCTGGGATTCATTGATGTATTGCTGTATTGATTTTATTGTGTGAAGCACTTTGTGTTGCATTCTGTTTGAATGAAAAGTGCTATATAAATAAAGTTTGTCTGATTGATTGATACCACTGACATCATTATCCAGTGGCCTTGGTGCCCAAAATATGAAGGTAAGCAAAAATGGACTGGAGAGACAAGAAGAAGATAGAGAAGAAATGAAAGTGAAGAGCAAGAAGAGAAACAGAGTCACAGTAAAACAGGCAGATGCAATAACAGCATACTGGGTGAGTGAGATGGTCAAACGCCATACTGCTAGTGAAGGTTAGAGAGTGTGGACACTCCAAAGAGCAACGCAAGCTTCTGTTAACATGTGACAACAATTACATCAGTAAGAAAAGGAGTATAGGGTTTGTAACTTAGATTTAAAAAAACACATCAAACTGTGATAAAAACGGTAGTAACAGAGGAACATGAACAGTACCCTCCCCTTATCGAAACATGGAAACTAGCTGAAAACAGAACAAAAATGAAAAATCTGCAATTAATCAGAAACATTCATCATTTCCTCTTTTTGAATCAACTCTTGAAGGATATCTGACTCTGCCTGACATTTGCATCCAGTGCTGGGATCTGCACAGCTGGATAGCCTCATTGTACTGGGTCCAATGTTAGTTGAACAGCAACAGTAATTTTTTTGTATCAACAGGATTTTACCATGTCTGTGGTTCCAATCTCAGTTTCAAGTAAATAAAAGAGATTACAGCGCCCACAACCACTGCTCTCTCTAAACCAATCACACATCAGAATGGATATGTAAGGGGTGTTCAACTTAAGACAAAACTATGCATGAACACGATGACACAAAAACACTGTTTTCTTTGTCTGTATAAATAATAAGCCGATGGACAATAAGAACCTTTGCTTCCATGTGCAATGTTTATCATCAGAATGCAGGAAATGTGAGTGCTGCAGGGTTTCAAAGGACAAACATGAGTTTATCTCTTTATCAGGAAGTGAAGATAGGAAAGTCCATAATCCTGTGTCAACGTATGCAAGTTAAAATGGGTGGTCAATGATGTGGAGTATGTGAGTGGTCAGTGTGTAACTTATTGCTGAGGCTTGTCACAATGCCTGCGCATTGTAATGGTGTGGATTGGTTTCCAACCATTTTCCTTAAGGGACCCCTTTCCTGTGATTGAGTGAACTGATGACCCCTGACTATGTTCAACATTTTATGGATAGTTTATATTCAATGCATAATAATTACAGTACAGAACAACCGATAAACTGTTCAGTTAACCCAAATGGTGAACTCAGTAACTACAGGGACTTTGTGTAAAACAAGTGATTTCAGAGAATTTTGATTATTGAGTCCTGTGAATATTCTATCAGGCATAAGTTTGTCTGATATCTTAAGAAATATTTTATAGTATTCTCTCTCTCGCTGTATTATGTATTTTTTTTTTTTTTTAATTTTCAACAATCATTCATACTAACAACACTTCTTTTTTTGACTAATTCAGTGTTTTCTTCTCCCTGCACTTGGTCATTGTCACATTAGCTCTTTGGTTGTTTTCACTGTTTACTTTTCTGATGCAGGATGAGGCTGTTTAGCAGAGTGACGGCTCTGTGAATACAGATTGTGTTCAGGTCTTCACTGTGCCCTTATCCCTTGGGATTTTTTGAAGTTTCTATCTTAAACAATAATCTCAACTTTAAAAAAATAATAATTTAGTGTTCTTCACAAAAATGAATGAAATGCTGAGATTAGGCCAACTGTACATATGTGTGTATATGTTATAAAAGTCTTTTCACACTGCTTAAAATCAAGGGGTCTCTCGACCCCTCATGCAGCTTTGGGGACCCTGTACCCCTTTTCGACAGTCATGTGCCGGTTTGACCTTAGCTTGGTTTTGTTTGGTTTGGCCTGTCCACCCAGTGCGGCAGGGATTCGCGTCTTCATTACAACAGGACTACCCGCTTAAAGATGTGTCTTTCACTGGTGATGCTGCATGTGTTTTTCCACAGCAGGGCAGGTAAAAGAAGTTTACCTGTTGGAGGTGAGCTGTTAGCAAAGGTGCAGTAAGAGCCTGCTGTCTGCAGCTCTGAACCTAACATCTCACTGTGGGCAATTTTGCTTTAATCCTTCCTCCCTACAGTATTATTAGGCTTGTCTTTTTTTGAAGAAAAGCTGCTAACAAGTTCTGCTAATTCACTGATAAACATTTAATTTCCTATAGATTCTTCGCAATAAAAATGAACTACAGGAACACTATGAACACTGTGATATATTACATTTTAGTTCCTTGTTTTTCATTCACCATACACTCACAGACAACCTCCTGCTCATGTAGCCGATGGAATCAACTGATCAAATGAACAATGCATTGCTTACACAATAAGCATTCTTCAATTTGGGATGTCAAAGAATTTAAAACTTTAAGAAAGACTAACTATAGAGGTCACAGTAATGACTTTTCCACATTTAAACCACGTAGTCCTGCAGAGCTACAGTAGCTTGTTACTAAAGATGGAGTCCTGGCCTTACCAAGGCCTAGTCGGCTGGGGCTCGTCTCCCGGCTGCAGCCCTGGCTGCGAGGGATCCTGCTGCGCTTGTCTGCTGGCGTGGTGGTGGCTGACATCGTGGCTCGGGGGATCCGGCCGTAGCTGCTGTGGCCAAGAAGCTTACCCGGGGAGCTGGAGCGACTGCCGGCTGTCGGGAGAGAAAAAACAAGCAGACACAAAAACATGTACAGTGGTTAGACAGTACTCAGAGTGGCTGAGACACTGGCTGGGATAAAGGTAAGGGAGTGGTGCAACCTTTAATAACATGCTTGGTCAAATCTCAAAACACTAGCCAAGTGTCAACAGATCCAGGGCTGTGGGGACAGTGCAGCAACACAACAAGTGTGGAATATAAACCCACGTCATATATTTCATGGATTCAGTTATATCTGAAGGTGAATGAATACTATTTTGATGACAATACAGCATGTGGGGCAAACAGAACTTCACAAGAAAATAAATTAGAGTCTACATGAAGAAATACAGATGTAAAAGCCTAGATACACGCACACATACACTGTGAGGGGGGCTGGATCCATGTTGTAACTAACTGTGCTGTGGGAAGACATTTACTATGGTACATACAACACTTCAACAGTGAACACAACAACTACAGAGACAAGAAAATGACTGACGGCAAACATTTCCGGCTCCAAACAGCTTGTCAAACTGTGGGGGAAAAGTAATCAGAAATAAAAGTGTGAATGTGATGGGCGCAGCATGCTACATGTGAAAAGCTATAAGAATGGGACAGCGTGCAAAGTTCTATGTGCTTGGTGGCGAGGGGGGAACGAGGCATCTGGCTTGTGAATGGATGAAGCTGAGGCCTTACCATTGATGGGATTGGCTGATCTGGATCCTGGGTGATGGAAGCAATAGGCAGGACAGGGTGGAGAACGGTCAAAATGAGACAAAAGGGGTTATGTTTATCAAACTTACCCAGCAGGCACTCTGGACATTGTAGCTGGGTACTGATTACTGCCAGATCTCAAGAATACATAGATACCAACATGTACACACACTGTGCATGCATGTGGGCACACTTGCACAAATACACAAGATTTGTGAGGGACTGGAAGTGTTTTCACGGTGCTGTAGCGCATGAAACATCACACACATATACAAGAAACAGCAAAACATCCAGTATGATCTCAAAGCCGATGTATACAGAGATCATACTGAAACATGACAGTGACAGATTGGTATGCAGTATGCACACACATAGCTGTGTAATGCAGAGTGTAACACAGAGTGTGTATAGTGTGACTAAAGACATTCTGACTCTGATTTCAATTCAGCTTCACTGTATGAGAGCCTGTGCGGGATGCATGTACATACGCTGAGACTGGGAGACAACTTTGGCTCGGCTGCGCCCCCTACTGTCCACCACTGAGGTACTGGCTCCACCCACGCTGCCTGAGCTTTGCCTCCTGGTACGAACACGACCTGGATGACAAGGGAGGGAGGGAAGGAAGGCAATGATATTAAATCCACGTGAATGACTTAAAAGTGATCACCCCAACCCTGGACAAAGATGCTGGAGAGGTACAAGTCTGGGGAGACAGAATGAAGAAGACCTGGTTGAGGGGATAGAGCCCCCCTGAAAACACACAGGAGGGAAACAGACAAACCTGGGTCTACTAGTTTGCAGAGAATTCTTAGTGTTAGTTTTAACCTTCAACCAGAGATCAGGATGGTTGTGCTAGCTAAGACACAGAGAAGCACCACTTAAATAACATTTAAGTACTTGTGTCATTTCCCACTTGTGTGCCTTATTGTGATAAAACAAACCATAACAAATGCTGGCAAACTTTTTGACCCAGGTCTGGAGAAAGACAAACATTGACTATCCTTTGCAGCAGCCAGTACCCTATGCTAAACTAGAATTAACTGCTTTGCAGTTGTATGTCAAACCCCTCAAGTTACACTTAAAGTCTGCTTCGATATCTGTGAAAACATGGATGCTTCACACACATCTTCCCCCCAGCAGCACAGAAGATCTATACAATCAGCATAGTTTCAAGGTGGATACCCATAATTAGTGTCACCAATTCAGTATCTGACCAAATGTTCCTGAAATATGATGTTGAATAATGGCCAGAAAAGTGTTTTTGCAGATCATTATGATGTAACAGTGGTGTTGACCTTTGACCTTTTGGACATAAAATGTCATCACTTCATCATTTTATCCTATTAGATATATAAACGATGCAAGGTCTCAGTGACCTTGACCTTTGAACACCAAATTTTAACCAGTACATTGCTGAGTCCAAGTGAAAATGAAATTGAAGAACTTTTCTCAAGGCTTTCTTGAGATATCGTGTTCACGAGAATGACGGACGGTGTTCTTGAGGTTTTACATTCACAAGAATGAGACAGAGGAGGTTACAGTGACCTTGACCGATGACCATCACAATCTGATTAGTTCATTGTTGAGTCCAAGTGAATGTTTGTGCCATATCAGAAGAAATTCCCTCAAGGCGTTCTTGAGATAAAGCATTTACAAGAATGGGACAGATAATCCGTAAACATAATGCCTCTAACCACAACTATCGATGGCGCAGACACATGAAAACCCTGCAAACACGAGAAATACTCTTACATTTAGTCAAATCTCCATAATACTCATTCTTACAATGAGCAGAAAAACATATTTTGAATTTGAAGTTTGGCTTCTGAAAAAAAATTGTCAGCTTCCGGCACTGCTAGCTGCAAGCTAAAAGGCTAGCTTAAGGTTGTAAGGTAGCAATGGAAAATTGACAGAAACCTTTCCCTAAATTGGTGAGTTTCTACTGAGACTGTGCAACATCAAAAATTTATTGTTACATTATACATGCAGGGGGTCTAGAGCTGTTAGTCATATTTAAAGGGGACCCACGCCCATTATCAAAATGTATACATGTAATTCCTATGATTGAAGCCACTCAAATTAAACTCAAATTTGTGATGTCATGACGAATAAAGTCTGGAGCTGCTCCACAGACAATAAATAGGGAAAAATGTTCTAGATGACACTGATTACTAGATGACTAGATAACAAATTCAGAATCCAACAGTATTTTCCCATCATGCAACTCTGTGGGGACATCGACTCAATGGAAGTTTAAATCATTTCACCTATTTTAAATTGAAATAATACATTTGGTGTGTGAATTATATCGTTGTTATCTCTGTTAAAATGGCCATTATTGAAGGAAAGATGAAAAACATCAATATAACAGTTGATTCCAAACTTTTAATTGGCAGTGCAGTACACACGTGTAGGCCAAAAATTACACAAACTTTCACCTCTCACTTCAAAGCACCATTATAAACGTGAGGTGTGATAAAAATGAGCTGTAACTAGCAAGTCCACTGGAGGATTTTATGATGAGTTAAGGGCAAAAGCTATCTCACCTAGACCATCTATTGTAGTAACCTGTTATACAATATGTCAAGAATTGTGGGGAGTGTGACAACAAAAATTACACAGCAAGCTAAAAATAAAAGTCTGCTTGAAGTGGAGAGGAAGTGTTACTGCTGGATCTCACTGTGTGCAATAATATCTTCAAACTTATCGAGATTTAGGCTAAAGGCTTTTTTTTGTTCAGATTATAAAAATTGACAACTAGCTAATTTGACATGTTGGTGACTGAGAAGAGAAAAAAAAGGATCTGTAGAGTGAAACCTTACATGACGTCACAAAACAAATGATATGATTCATAAATTTCATGCCTTATTGTGTACACAGCAGAACAGTCCAAGTCGTTGACCAACCCTGATGATACTCCACATAGCAAAGGATAGTTAAAAGCAAGCTTGGGTAGGATGTCAAACTTGGCATCCATTTAGTTCATGAAACAATGCTGTGCACCATCTGTTACAGTGGCACGATAATTTCTGTGGAGTAAGAAAGAAACCGAGAAACCTTCTCTGTCAACTTTAACAACAACCCTGAAGAGTGGACCAGTAATATCAGACTTGATCGCTGTGTAAGTAACAGAGTTGATGGATACAGTTGTTAGGGTTACAGTAGGAAGAAATCCATGCAGACAGTCCATGCAGTTCCACATAACTGACGACCACTTGGGGGAATAAAGAGAGGAAAAGAGGGCACAGATGAGGAGAGGAAGGATGTAGCCCATGACAGTTGACAAAAAGACACACTCATACAACTTCACTTTCTTGTGTTCTATGCAAGTTGCATAACTACACACACACACACACACACACACACACACACGTCTTACCATCACTTTTACCGGGAGTGCCATCTTTTGGGCATTTAAGAAAGGCGGTGCAGCAGCGAGTGGGAGGAGAGGTATAGAGGAAGACATTAGTAGCAATCGAAGCTGGAACCGGAGTGAGTGGATGAGCAAGGGGCCTCATCATCATTAGTAATGGCCATTATCAAGCTATAGGGACTCATTGAAGAGGAACATGATAGGGAAAAAAGTTTCTGTATGGCCTAAAGGATGACAGTAAATTTTATATCTATTGGCAGGAGATGGCTTAAACATTCCCCAACTGCTTACAATGTTGTGAAAACAGCCTTAAAAAGCGTCTAGGGTTTTTAATCACACTAGGAGGCCATTTAGCCTCATCACATCGATTTGTCAA